>NW_022601467.1:9224430-9337525 GCF_009176505.1 Sitodiplosis mosellana | reverse complement strand
AATGGCCTAATTTGGTGCGGCCTAGCGAGCCGCACCGACCAAAAATCCTTTTGCTCCCATTGGGAAAATTTCGAAAATTTATCCTGAGCAAAAAAACAGCACTTGTCTTGAGCATTAATGCGAAAAAATTAACTAATTGTTTTCCATTTCGAATAAAGTACAATTTTTTTCTTTTATTGGAACAGCCGCCAAATCCAGTCTCATTTCAATGAAACGAATTAAATGAAGAAAAAAATATTTGGTTCAATATAATCAAGTGAATCGAGTAATTCACTACAAATGTTTTTGTGTTCAAAAGAAATTTGCCATAAACTAAAGAAAAAAGCACAATTTTTTCTGAAACGTTTCGCCTAGGGGCTAACCACGGATTTTTTATTGACAAAATCTGTTTTTATCGCCCAATTTTAATCACATCTGTAAAAAATTGAAAAAATCTGTATATATTGAATTTTATCGTTTAATATCGACTATAAACGTTTAATGTGCTGACGTCATTACCGATTCAAAAATGCTGGAAGTGGGTTTTGGTGGATCCTCAGGATCGTTTAGTACTGCTCCCGGTTCTGAAAGTGGATCCTCAGGATGGGCCAGGGCATTGTCAAACCCAGTCTGGTCCATCCTGAAGATCCACCAAAACCCACTTCCAAAATCGGGAGCAGTTCTGAACGATCCTGAGGATGCACCAAAACCCGCTTCTAGAACAGTATCCATTCGTTAAAGCGAACAAATTACTGCAAAAATCGGGCAAAATCGACCAAAATGTGATCATATCGGAATTTATTTGTTTAAATGATAAAAAACGTTAAAGTCGGTCATTATTGGTTATTTTTAAAACCGTGGTTAGCCCCTAACGTTTTGCATACAATTTCACGGTTGCGGTAAGGCACAAAATAAAAATAGAAAAAAAATATCAACATGATGCGATGCAGCATATAAACGTATTTGGTTATGAAAAAACATTTTTTGGTTCATCAAAAAAATGAACAATTTACCTAAAAATCGATTTTTTCTTTGTTTCAAAACAGACTTGCGATTTAAGTGAAGTTTTTCTTTGTCTTTCACAGATCATTTCAATTTCGCATCACTTTTTCTTTTTTTTTCTTTCTTTTTTTTCATTTTGTTACGAGTATTTCTAATTTATAAAAATTTTGTTCCATTTTAAATTCGGCAAAAAAACTGTTTAGGCATGATGGAAATGTTTTTCGGTTAAAAAGCAACTAATTTAAATGTTTCTTCCATGTCTTCCATAAAATGTTTATGTCACCGCGTTCGGTTCGCCACAACTTTATGCCTGAAGCTAGAAAATTTTTAATGTGAAAACAGTGAGACACTCATTTCAAACTTCAGCTGAACTAAACAAATGTGGGTTTAGGCCTCTTTGAGCAAAATACCAGAGAAAAATGTAAACATAGCAAGTAAATAGCTCGAAAAGTTCGAGAGATATGCCCCATTGCTTTCAGTTTTCGTTGTTAAATGAAGAAAAAGAAGCGCTTACTGGATTAAAAACCAACGTAGCAAATAAATAATTTATACGAGAATGCCAGTTGATATGTGAGTTCAACTTTTCTTTTAATATGAATTTATGCAAAAATAAATATTCAATTTCTCTTCAATAAATCAAATCGTTTTTTTTTGTAACATTACCACTGTAAAACATGTCATTGATCGCATTTAATAAATAAATCGGCTGTTCAGCCGAGCACATGCAAATTGTAATGCTGAATTTTTTTCGTTTTCATTTTATTTTTCTTTCAAACTCTTTTTTAGCTTTTCTTAATTGATCCAAATGGTTTTTTTTTTATTCAACAAAATTATATGCAATGGCATCCAAAAACACAACATTAACCTTTTACATAGCATTTAGCAAAATAGATAAATTCAGACAATAAGAAAAAACAAAACATTTCAAAATATTGGATGCACATTTTAGCACGTTATTCAAAGAGTTTACATAAAAGATTTTGTTGACTTTCATTCATTTTAATTGCTGTTCACAAAACGGTAATATCAATCATAAGATATCATTGTTTCTTGGGATGTTGTTAGACAGGAGAAAGAAAAACAATCTTTTTCTGAGCATTAAATTTCGTAAATCTCTTCAAAGAAAAAACGGAATAAATTTCCTTTCGCAATGAACAAAATAACAGTGTCCGAATGTTAAAAATCTAATCGTTAACTTGTATTGGCCACTTTAATTGTGCGTCATTTTCCCTGCCATCACAAGTTCGAGTACACACACACACACGAGAGCGCATGTGATGCAACTTGCGAATAACAGTCTATGGTCATCTTTCATAACAGAGTTTGCATCATTTGGCGCCCCACCACCGCATCGCTCACAGATGTCTAGGGGAGGTTCAAGTCATGCAAAACGTTGTAAAAAACTTGATGCACAGCTCAATTCTTTGGCAGACGAGTTTTCTACTTATCAAGTCTTGAATATTCCGGCACTGCCTATTATTTTGGTTACATTTTCCATTTCAATATGATGTTGTTTACTTGTTTCTCATAAGAAATTGGATTATTTCTATTGAAAATTGATTTTTTCTAATCTCTACATTCGGTCATTTAAGTGTGGGTGTTCTTAAATTCAATAAAAACTTGGTCGCATCAGTAATTTGAACAAAGACCTAGGCCCTAATGACGTCAATAAATAAATGAATGAAAATGTAGATTTCATTTTATTGAATTTTGCAATACGATTTGTTCGAATTTCGTGTGTTAAAAACGAGTGTATGGATTGATTTCTGTCATTTGGTACGCCGTAATGGTTGATTATCGTTTTCATTTCAACGGGTGTTATTTTTTTTTGTTTTAGCGCCAATTCACATTTTCGTATGCATTCAATATTGGATTTAATTTGTGTGTGGTTAAATAAATGTTCGAAGGGAAATTATTCGTATTTCTATGTACATCATTTGAATGCTTTCAACTGTTGGAATTCTTATCGATTGAGTGACTACACAGTGATGTAACTAGCGTTTCGTAGTCGGGCAATGACGTTTCAAATTGTTCTAGCAATTTGGTTACAGCATCAGCGGCTTGATCATTTGCTTCAGTCTCAATAATTTCCTCAGCGGCTGCCATATTTACGGCGTCGCCGTTCAGCACAAGCGGTGGCAATGGTTCGCTAAACGCATGCAATGGTGGTGCATTGAAGCAATCGCGATAAAATTTGGCTAAATCCTTCATTGGCGTCGCGGTTGCGAATGGAAAACTCTGCAAATTACAAATAATGATTATCATCAATTTGAATCATTCTGAGGGGGGAAATATAAAGCAAAGAATTTCCCTTTTTATTCTTACCATTTCTTTGAGAATTCGATCCTCTTCGCGTGACAGTGTTTTCGATGAGCCAAATCGGAATCGATCGTTTTTCGTCAAACTGTCATTCTTCGAGTCCAATCCATTCTTCGGTTCGTCATCACCATTCGCATTGACGTTATTGTTGTTGTTGTTGTTGTTATTGAGATTTTTGTTATTGTTTATGTTGTTGTTATTGTTATTAATTAGCATTTTTCTTGAATCGGGTGAGCCAGGACAGTCAATGTTGCCGTTGTTCGCTTTGCTCTTATCATTTTCATTGACTTCATCGTTTTTGGTTTCCTTCTGTTTTGACGGACACACACATGAAATAAAAAGCGAACGCATTTCAAGCGTCTGAATCAATGTTGAAAAAACATTCGACGCTTACCTTTGGATTTTTGATCAACCAGCTGAACGGTGGAATTTCTGGCAGAATATAATCTTTTTCTGTGTACTGTGTAAGTTTTGATGGATCGACAAAAGCACCAGTTATTAGCGGTTTTTCGAGATCGATCACTTTCTTTTCCCTGAAAAAAGACAAAATAGGAAAACGCCCACGTTTAAAACATTCCAATTGTTCGAATTGTTTTTAAAATGTAATCGAAATCCAAAATTTCACTCACGTTTTCTTAATATGATATCGAATTTGTGTCTTGGGGCTGATATCGTTAAAATGATCACTTTTCAGCATTAATGTGGTGTCTCGACCGGTTTGTGTTGGTGAAATGGTCATTTTGGTTCTATATGCCACGGCCATTTTGAACTGTCCGACACTAGTACTTAAGTCACCAATAATATGCTCTTTGAATCCTTCACCTTGAAATTTTTATCGAAAACAGCAAAAATATATAGGATCGTTAGTCAAAATTTGTGGTATTTTTTTTCTTTCTTATGAATAATAATGATTTTATAACTACACTTACCTAAATTATCAACTTGTGGATTTCCTGAATAGATGCGATAAAAGATGTCAAAACATCCCATACTCTTCTTGCGCGACAATTTGTATGCAGGCGTTGAGCGTGTTACTTGCACCAACGACTTGAGCAGTGTGCCCATACGATTATAAATGGAATACGAAACCCTTGATGTTTTGTCCAATAATTGTCTATTGCATGATAGCGACCACACTTCCAATATCATAGTATCATTGTCGGCAGTTTTCAATGAGATTTCCACACACAACGGCAATCGAGTCAATATGGATTCTCCGGATTTGGTTTCAATCACTTGCTTGGTTTGCGCTAAACTCTCTGGCTCATCATCAATCGTAATGTTGAACTGTTGTAAATAACGAAATGGAATGAAAAAACACAATTAATATTGGTAATGTGAATAAAATTGCATGACTTATTATTGTAAATGACAAAATGGACTGGAATGATACTGGTAATAGTCGACCTAAACCACTTGAATCCAGGTGCATTCAATATGTTAACTATCGATAAATATGTGAACAGGTTAATACTATTCGACAATTGAATATGGTTTTTGTGAACAATGTCAGTTCAATGTTATCACCGTTTCGATGGAAAGAAATAAAAAGCGAAAACAAACAAGTTGCGATGGAAAAAACCGTGCTTCCAAAACCCAAAACTAAGTGTGTATTCCAAGAATTTAAGTATTTCTTAGAATTTCAAAATTAATTGAACATCCAATTATCACAATTAAAAAATTCCAGATTATTTATTATTATCGATGCGGATCTAATAATGGAACTTTGAAACTGAACTGTTGTGGCTGCACATTCTGGGTGCAAACACAAATAGTAAATACAGTGGTCGAATCAAAGTTTACAGGTTCATTTGTATCACTAAACCAGTACCTTTTGATTTCTCTTTGTTAAATTTTGCGAAATACATCATCGACGACGATAACGAATGTTTTATGAGAGAAACTGTTTCAACGAAAAGAAAAAATTGCTCGGTTGCAATCAGAGTAAATAAATTGGTTTGATAACTCGGTAAAAAGCGGTACACTTGAATTTTCGATGATGTTTCATATATTTCAATTGATAAAGGCAAATACGAAAAAAAGAACACGATGTAAACACTAGTTGCGCGTAGCGAAAATGGCAAAGGAGGAGCAGAAGGAGAAGAAGGAGAAGAGTGTTGATAAGCAATTATCAAATCATCTGAGAGAAGAGTCACTTTTGAATCCGAATTTAGAAGTTTTTTTCTTTGCTATTTTGCTTGTGTCAATATTGTTTTGCTTGACTTTGCAACTTTTTTTTTGTGG
This sequence comes from Sitodiplosis mosellana, assembly GCF_009176505.1. Lineage (NCBI taxonomy): Eukaryota > Metazoa > Arthropoda > Insecta > Diptera > Cecidomyiidae > Sitodiplosis > Sitodiplosis mosellana. Next base: position 9,331,981 of record NW_022601467.1, on the reverse strand, counting down.
TTGAGTTGACAGCTGTAGAGTGAAATTGGCATTATCAGCCGATCTGTTTGTCATACGATTACCGTGAAAATAACTCATCATACGCATTATTTGAACACTAAACATACAATAATTTAAAGGAACCTTGATTCAATGACACTTTTTTTATTATTATTTCATATTTCGTGGATGAGCGGCTATCAAACAACAAACGAATTTCGTTCCGGTTTAAAGTGGACAAAAATCCAACCGATGGATGCAAACATGTGAAAAACAAGAAATTATTCGTTTTATTAGAAAATTATTCAATGGTTGATTATAATAAAATACTTTAAGTCATACATACAAAACAAGAGCCGAACAAGTTGCGATGAACGCACTTGACACTTGCTTCGGAGATGTCTTTGTCTCTTTATCCACAAACGACTCTCTAAACGACAGTGATCAACTCTCTGAACGACAGCGAGTCGACTTTGAGAGGAAAATAACTTTTTAGATTACATCGAACTCTTGTTGACATTGAAATGAAAAAAATAAATAAACAAAATAGAATGGAACAAAGCCCAAAAGAAATGGTCACACCATACAGCAACGGTCGGTCGCGACGGCAACCACCACCACTTTAGCGTTGATTAACAAACGATCAACACCGATTTTTAATACGCATTTGTTTAGATATTTTTAGTTTGATATCGTATTCCAGTTACATGTCGAATGAAAAAATGAATCGATTACACTAAATTTATTATTGTTTTGCATTCGGATCAAATGTCATTTATAAATTTGAATGAGTGATTGTACGTGCACTATATCGATATCAATATTGAGTCAATCGAAGAGTGCATATAAACAACTGAACACGACACAACAACAACAACAACAGCAGCAGCAGAAGAAAATGCATTCGTCTGCTTAATAGCTATTGAACTGTGTTTCCCACATAGATCGCACATCCTCGGATAAATTACACGGTATACCAGTTGCATATTTATCACTACAAACCTTCTTTCATTCGGTTTTTTCCCAACCATATAACAACGCAGCGCAATGACAGCGACACAGCTACTGAACAAACAACTGCACTTGGTTTACTTAATGGGATATCGGTTTGTTGTTGTCTTTTTATTTTCTGTATTGACTTGACGGAAAAATATGTGCTGCACTCAACACTTCACATGGGCTTTTTGTTTTGCAGTGTTGCTTCACGTGTCAGACTTTTTTTATTGATAAAAAAACCAGTTTATTGTGATACACACGTCTCTCGATTATTAAATACTTTTTCTTTCAATGCAATTCAAAACATTTTTTATTGAAAGAAACACATGCGCAATTTGATCAAACATCGATGTAGCTGTGCACATCAACGCACGCCACTTATACAGTGACTTGCGTCATCGATATGCTCGGATATATCCGCAGATACAAAATGCTGAGATGCTGAGCCATCGTAAACGTATGTTTGAATCTGATTCGTTTTCTGCACCTTTTTTTTCTCTGAATCTTTCTGAATTAACTTGACTTGAACAGAAGCGATCGCTGACTAAAATTTTCAATTTCACTTGATAACGGTTTTTTTTTTCTTCTTCTCTTTCAGATTGATGTATTAAAACGTGCAAATTGTATGCGCAGTTTTTTCTTGTATTTTTTCTTCTTCTAATATTTAATATATTAATATCTGAGTGTGTGACTTTGTAGGTGATCTTGGGCGGGTTCAGTAAGGTCAAGCCAAAAGCTGATGCCGACAATAGAGCGAAAAGACTTGTTTCTTTTTACTTCTTCCCTACATATCTAACGGCCCAGCAGCTCTCCGGAAGCTTCGTGCTTGATTTTATGAGCGATTTATATTTAGAGTCGTTTTCGAAGCGAAATACACAGACGCTTGGTAGTAGTGTTCGAGCGAGAGATAAAAAGAGCATCAAATAAAAAAAAAAAACCATTACGCGATGAGGAAATATTATTAGAACAAGTGGATGATATAACCGGCCAATTGGCTTGTTGCTATTGATAAAAATAAAAAAAAGAAGCAAGACAAATGGATCCCTTGTTGGGGTTGCGTCAATTTATACTACACAATATCGAAACGGTATTTTGCAGTTGTGCAAATATTCGCAATTTCGGCGTAGTTTAGTAAGCTATAGAGATGTGTCTTTTTTTCTCTTGCGGGGAAATTCCTTGTTTCTCGCAACTATTTGTAGCGCCTTGCGGCTAAATATCTAATTTGTTGCGTTTGATTGAAATGCAAATATGTTTCTGTCGGTCTTTACGGAAAGAACCCGGTATCGGTATGTGATTGAGCGCAAGCGCAAACTAACATCAAAACCCATGCATGTTACATGCAGCACACGAATTGAGTCGTTTATTTTTATTGTGGCGCCAAATTATCTCTATGTGGATGAATTCGTTTTTAAAAAAAAATCGTGCATCGCCGGACAGATGAATTCATTCGATAAATTGTGATCAATTCAAAATGCGGTGAATCACGACATCTCGTTTCCAATCGAGTGGGAGTTTGCGAATGGCATATGCCACACACCGAATTGATACAAAACGGACACACGGAACCAGATTCAATTCGAAATGTTTTCATTCCATTCATGTCCAAAAATGATTGCAATGGCGCAAGAAAAAAAGGTTCATTCAAATAGGAATTCATTTATTTGCGTTCACCGTTTTGTGAATGTCATCAATGTGGCGATGTGCGATCAACCACACCATAAGTGGCATGTAGGTAAATACATTGCGTGAATCCAAAACACATTCCTGTATCATCATCATTATTGTGTAGTCGTTTTGGTCGGTTATTAACATTTTTTATCGTTCGTTCGTATCCACCTTTTTGATGACAAACTTCGCAAAAACATTCATACACAAGAAATTGTTGAACGTCATCATTATCTAGCACAAAAAACAACAAGGAAATGGGCAATGGTGAGCGTGAGCTAGCGAACGGACGAGCGCTTTAAACCGGTTTTCGAAATGGGATATTCTCTTGCATACGAGTCGTAGAATTTGTCTGGGGGATATTTTCTGTGTGTTAAATTTTAATTCTTTCAATCTTACACAGATCAACTGCACGAAACAAGCATGTACGACGATTAAAACGGCAGAATGCACGCTAAACACAGGCTTAGAACAGATGATTTTGCTTGGCACTGGTGCATACCAAAACTAATCAAAACATGCTAATCACATCTGCCTTTTTTGTTGCTTCTCAAAACCGTTTGATATTCATTTTTATTAATATTCGTCTCGAGCATCAACATCATCATCGTCGTTGTCGTCGTAAGCAGCAGTGTGCTCACGATCGAAGTGCTTTTCTATCATTACGATATCGCTAGTTTCCGAAAGAGAGAAAAATGATTGTTTCTCGTTATAGGTCAAGGTAAGTGACTTCAAATGAAATGAATGTAAAGAAAACAAAGAGAACACAGCACTAAAGTGCAAACACACACACACACACTTCTACATGAAAACAAAAACAAAAACGCCAAAACAGCAAGCACCAGGCCACAAAGAAAACAAGTCTGTGGTTCTGGCTACCTTTCGGTCGAGAGCACTCAATTCTTATCCAATTAGGGCTAGGTATGCAAAACTAATTGAATTATGATTATGAAAGAAAATGCATAAAAATATAACACATTGAAAATGGCGCAGCCAGCTGGCGCTGAAATGAATTCAAATGTGCGCCTATCAAAGCGCGATCAGACACATTATGCGGGAAAATTCATTAAAATTTTTTTTTTGGCCGATACAAAAATCATGTGATGTCAAGGTACACACAACCACAAACCTTGGAGCGTATCAAAAACGACACACGAACAAAATTTATCACTTTTTTTCTCTATATTATAGATTATTTTTCCCAATTTTTCAATGACAAGAGAGGAAAAAAAGAAGGTTTTTTCGAGTGTGCTATTTGTAGACGAAGCCCGTGTAAAAAGCAGAATGTCTATTTTTGATGATCCACACCTATGTTGCGATGTGTCGACCGCCACGTCATTTAATATTTGCATTAAGCGCCTTTGCTCTTGAAATTTGGTTGCCAATTTTTCCAGATTGAATTTGTCATCGCCGCCGCCACCTTCAAGGCAGTACCGATAATTGAATGACTTATTTTGATTGTTGCTATTGATGCGAGTGAGTGTGCGTGCACGCGGCAGCTCGCTCTCATTCGATTCACTGAAATACGACATTGTGGAAAAATCTACGAACGATAGTTGAATTTAAATCGCATAAGCTGAACAGTGATTGCACTGCTGACTCACCATACAATGAACGAATGACAGAAAAGAGCGCTCACGAAAGAACGACAACAACGACGAAAGAAAGAAAGAAAGAAAGAAAGAAATAGAAAAAATTTCAGTATGAGGCAATCGCATAATGTTGATAAGAGTATTCCATATATATTGAATCGACGTTATAATGCAACGCCTACAAACTGTAACTGGTACGGCGACGAGCACAAGGAAATGAATCACAACAACTCTCTTGCGCTCTCGAGACAAACAAAAATTCACTTCAAAATGATGCGGTGCTGGAGCATTGGCACGGGAATATGAGAGCGAGAGCAGGCGAGAGAATGTGCGAAGAGATGTTGTTGCTCTTTACTAGTATGTGTATAGGGAAGTTTGAGTGTGCTGCAGATTATCGATTGAGACTCCAATTATTCAATTTAAAGCACTCATAAGACCAGATTGATGCTTTGAAATTCGTATTGACTTTTTGTTCACTCGTTCGACTCACTTCAACGCTTACACTTTTCGAATGGGATATGCAAACGAGATTCGTTTGAGACACGTCATTTGATGTAGCAGTTTTTTCTGTCTGTCATTGTTTTCGCTTTGCTTTGCTGATAGTGGCCGAAACAAATCTCAAGTACGTAAATTACGAAACAGAATGACAAAATCAGCGAATTTAAAGCATGATTAGCCTTCCAGAGTACACACCATATGTATCTTATCACACTTGAAAAAGAACTTGACAACCTTTTGCTTTTTTTCTTTATCAGATGATTTATTTATTTTTTGCTTTGTTTTTTTTTTGCTTCGTTTCGCATGCACATGCGATTGCTTGGAATCACATGAATGCGATCAAATCAGATCACAACTTGTGACTGCAGTTTGAAACGTGAATGCAATTGTTTATTGGAATGAGTTCATCACACTACAGCCAAATGGAATATTGAACGGAAATTAACTATTAGCAAATGTCTTGAAAAAGGGGGGATTGCCAATTGTAATGTCTTATCAAGACTCGTAAGCTTTATTACGATTTAATCGGGGATCTTACCCGGATATCTCATATGTCGTTTTTTTTATTATATCAACCTTTATGATAGATTTGTAGATTACAACTAAATCTGCATTTAATCATGATAAATGTCTCTTTTTTTCAACGATTCTGAACAACAAAACACAATGACTCACAAGTTTGTATTCGCAGAACAAACTATTCACAGCCGACAAACAAGAGATGGAATTCAGATGATGATCTTTTCGATGAACGAAAGAATCATAGGGAAAAAAATAACAGCAACATCACGTTTGTGGAATAAGAACATAATCGATTGTATTTCTCACCACAATTGATGTTTTCCTCTTCGAAGAGTTCGATTTTTGTAATTATCCACAAACTCAATTAAATTACGGATTATTTCCTATTTCACTACACTCTCTTCTCAATCTCGCTTGAGCTTTCACAAAAGTATACAAAAGTCAAAGCATCCGCACGAACGTTCTTACCGCACAACCAGAGTGCTTCACAAAACTGAATCGGTTCGTGTGTTATTATTTTGTTTGGCTTGTTGATGTTGATGTTGTTGTTGTTGTTGTTGTTGTACGTCAGTGTGTATATAGTTTTGGTTCTGCAATTTGTCTCAGTTCCCGCCTAACAAATCATGTGTACGAGTTAAACACACATCTGTGGATGTGTCTGTGCGAGAGCACGATGCGGCACCAGCGTATGCATGCTCGTCTCTCGTTGTGAGCGTTCGTGTGTGTAAGTGTGTGTGTGTGTGTGTGTGTGTGTGTGTGTATGTGTGTGTGTACAGAATGTTTCAACTCCACTTGATTACGAGCACGTACGCATTCTCACGTAAACAACATGCCACACCAGAAGCAACAAAATGAAATGCAAAAAAGCAAAAATTCCGCAAGATGCATGCAACGAAATTGCATTATCCAATATTTGGATTACACTGCATACATCAATCGAATACGTTGCAATGTGAAAATTATCAGAAAGTCAATTTTATTTCATTTTTCAATCACACGACAATCGTTCATTGTGTACATAGTATATCATTGTTGTTGTTGATGCGATAGCGTGCGATTCGTTGACGATTCCGTTTTTGCAGCGTTTTCTATTTGCTTGCCTCTTTTACTTTTCGGTAGGATTTTCGTCACGAATTTGTGCGCATAAATATTGAACGAGTTCGGTCAATGTGACACCGTCGTAAAGCCGAAATTCCGAATTTTTTAATAGACGATGCAACACTACCTTCGCAATGCATTTTCAGTCATAATGAGCGTGTTTGACGCATGAACATCGCATTGGTGTCTTATTTGCGTTCAAAATTTATGAATTTGCGTTACGATTCGCCATGGTGCCGTTGATAATTTCGTTGAAATGTTGTAAACAAGTTGCCAATATGAATGAGCATCGCCTACGAAAGGGTCGACTAAGAGCCCCATATGTAAGCAGAACCCAACAACGGACATAGCAAATAACAAATCAATAGATTTTGTCCAATTATCGGCCTGTCGCCGCCTTAGCATTCCATGCAAAAACCTTTATGTAACCCACATTCGAATATATTCAACGGGGCTAAGTCAAAAAAAATCAATCTCTTCTTAATCCCCTGACATATTTTCATGCAGTGAATTTGATATACACTCAATATTTTCCAAGCGTTTTGTCTGTTTATAATCAAGCCAGCATTTTTTCTGAACTGAGCCTGTCCGTTCATAATGCCCGAGCAATTAAAATGCTTGACTCGTGGTTCTCAACAGATGCGTCGCATTATTATTATTTTCGTTCGTTCTTTCTTTCTTCCTTTCTTCTACACAGTGAAACTGAAACTAGAAATACATTGCATTGTGTATTCATTCGCAGAAACTATTATTTCGAGCGTTTCCGTTTTGGTTTGACTTGATTTGATTCAATTGCTTCGGAATAATACAACCGAAAAGCAAACCACCAATCGAAAGTCTCAAGGCATTTCTGAAATGAAAGTGATGCACACGGCGTTTTCTCGGTGTTGTTGCTGTTGTGATTGTTATTTATTTGAAAGGTCCACTTACCCAATCGTTTGATAGCGATCGTGGATTGCTGAATGTTTGCATTTTATCACCAAGGCGTGACTGAACTATTGCCTGAACGGCTTTTGTACTGAATATTTTCACATATTTTTCCAGTTCACGTTCATTCGCATCGCGATTTGACATTTTTGGACTAACATTCACCATTGTTTTTGCTGTATTCATAATTAATTCTTTATTATTTCAATTAATTGAATTGCGTGGTCGTTGTTGCTATTGTTGCTGCTACTACACAGTGTTTCTGATCTGGTTTTTCCCTTTTCTTGGCTTTTGTCATAGCACAAAAGTCTATTTATCTAGTCCACACCTAACATTTGATCGAACTTTTTTTTTCTTTTTTGATGCGTTTAAATTTTTCACAAAATACTATTCACATTAACTTGGCCCTGGTTAAAAGTCGCCAAAAAAAAGTAACAAATTCATATTTTTGTTTTGTTTTTCAACTTCTACGCTTTTTTCACTTTTCTGTTTTTTTTTCTCTTCACTTTGCTCTTCGCACTCTGTGACTTTAACTTATGGTAGACGTGTTTCATGTGTCGTATTCTAGAAATTCCAATCACACAATGAATATTGAGCTCTCGCATACATTCACTTCAAACACTATGATGCATCGTTGTCTGTGCTTGTATTGCTTTAAACTCAAATGGCCGCGATTAAATGCGTTGTTATTGAAGAAAACACTCACAACGTTGCTATGAATACATATGCGGGCACAATGTGTGTGTACAGTACGAAAAAACACATTGACAGAACACCAATGCTGTTTTGCCTTTGTTATGTTTATTAGGCGCTTTCAATGTATCGCACGAATGCATGGTGGCGTGATTCGTGTCTCGCAAATGGATGCGTCTAATGACATCTCTTCAATGGATCACTTCAATGGTAACATCTGATTCGAAAGATATATATTCTGTCGTTTTGCATCACTCTTTGTTTCTTATTTCAGAAAATGAATTTTGATACAAATCCCTTCGACATTCTTACATAATGCAAATTTATTTATAAAATGATAATTCAATGACGATACAAAACAAAGACAACATAATTCATTTCACTATTTTCATACTTCGGCCGCTTTTCTTTTAGAACTTTTGTTTTATGAAAGAAAAATGTAATATTTTCCACGAAATTCGTCGCCACCAAATGTGTCATAAATGTGATGGACGTGATACGGTTGATATGAAACCGACTATTTCAATGACTCCGATTCTTATTTTGAAAAACAAATGAAACCAAGCACACAATGATATGTTTAGGTTAATCGAGCAACTATGGCTTATACCGATATGCTTAAGCTATGATTGAATCAACCGAGCGCCACTCGCTCACACATGACTGAATTGATCTCGATATCTGAAATGAATACCACGTTCTATTATGGTCGCAGGCGGTTTCAAACTTTGATTTTCGAGTGTAGCTCGATTTGTAACGATTTTTCTCAGTCTACATATAGACGCGAGGTGAAATAGTCCAAATATCGTTGGCGGCTCGTGTTAAATTGTTTGCACGTTTTAATTTTTTTTTTATTTTCGTTTTCACCGGGAAACCGTCGTTTGAGCTTTGATTATGTGGATGTAATCTTTGTCCAAAGCAAAAGTATCAGTGCATGTGCGAAAAGATTGAAGGAAGTGAAAGGAAGGATATTTTGTAGGGAGAAGTGGTTAAGTGATTTTGAATCATGAACCGGAACATTTTACTGGTTTGGATTGTCGCTTTTTGCTGGAGCTGCACAGGTAAGGAGTTGTAACTTTTATTGCATTTGGTGGCATAGAATCATCGAGTGGACGAAAAAAAATGATCAAAAATTGAAAATTGAAATTCAAAAGTAGAGAAAGTCGAAAAAAGAACATTTCAATTCAAAAACGTGAAGAAAAATTGTTTGGCGATTCGCATAAAAATATCATTTGATTAATCGTATTGCGAATCTGTGAAAATAAAATACCGTTATGAAAACTGGAAGGAGTGGTGCCCATTTAAAAATACAAGTTAATCCCGTTGTAGGCGAAGAATTTCCGCGAAAAAAAGATTTTTCATTTATAAAAAAAAATGAAGAGAATTTTTTTGGCCGCTCGAATTGGATTCGCTAGTTCACAAAAATACATAATAGAGAGAACGCACATAGTTTTAAAATCGGCTCAGACAAGGATTTGAGTGCTTTGACACGTGAAAGAAAGAAAATATTGATTTGTTTGTGTAAGGTTTTGAACGGATATTAGGTGCTATAACATTTTGGATGACTAAATGAAAATGGTTCGTTTTGAATATCAAGAAGAAATTAGGCTAAATTTTTCCTTGTGCCAATGCCCTGCTTCTTCCACAGTTTAAAATCTATTCCCTTAAAAAAAGAATCTAACTATGAACAAAAAATAATAGAAAAAATACCATTTTAACGGTAAACGCACCATTCGTATTCGGACTATAATGCATTAAATGATGCATTGAGGCTGTGCCATGGCGCGGCCGAAATAGCCGGAGAAGAAAAAGCGAATATGAACAAGAGATGCAAATGTCTGATAATAAATTAAAATATGTCTTTGATTATTGTGCTCATCTCAATCGAAACACACTTCATGGCTTCGGTTGGTCTGTTTTTCTTTATGTTGTTTTGCTCCGTGTCTAATTTATTGTTATCGCGTGGGATGTATTTATTGATATTAGTTTTTTATTCTCATTCTCATTGAGAAAGCATTAATTCAAGGTGTGTTTGACAAAGTTTTGCTTGCTGCAACTCGACGACGTGTGACATGCACTACTTCGAATCGATCGGTGTTTCCGAAATCGAATCGAAAACGGGTGACTCTTAGTTCCCAAAACGGTGCATTTGTTTCGGAATGTCGTGAACAACGACAAAGTTGCGTGTGTGTGTGTGTGTGTGTGTGGGTCATCGAAAACAGAACTTGCTATTTGTTCGATTGTTACCTAAAACCATCATAATTTTATCCAAAAATCAATAAATTTTCGGATTTGTGAACTTTCACAGCTTTAAATCACGATAAAATCATTTCAAATAATGCAAATTGAAAAGAAAAACGGTTGGGAAAAAAATCCGATCGTATCGGTCCCGTTTATGCACCATTTTGGAAATCGCACGAGAAAAACCGCAGCAGCACCGATATGGTCCACACAATATCGGCTCTTTCGAAATTTCACACTTTATTTGAAGCACTAATGCGTTTCGATCGATAGATGCATTTGAATGCGCATTATCGCCATCACTTGAACATTTGATAATTTATTCATATTTGGGTGTTCTTGTTGATTCTGCGCGATCTTCACACTTTACACACACACACACACACACACACGGTCACATTCTTCTCTAAAATTCTCATCGCGTCGATACATATTTTTCGGTTTGACCAATTTTAGCCTACATAATCATTCAATTTCGATCGTCTTGTCCATTTTGAGCGCACACCAATGGATTTAATTGCATGTTTCTTTTTCAAGATAAATCGATTTTTCGAACGTATTGTTAACTCTTCATTTCATTCAGAAAAAATCCAAATGAGTTTTATTTCTCACTTTATTTCTTTTTTTCGTTTTTCTTCTTCGATGCTGTTGTTTTTTTTGTATGAATTTAGTGTATGCCGGTCCCGTGTACACTGATTGTGAGCGTCCACCGACCATATTGCACGGCCGAACGGAATTGTCGGTCGATGATGATGGTGTCATTGTAACGGCTCAGTATATATGTGATGCTGGCTATCATTTACATGGTGCATCACGATTGACCTGCGACACAGATACGGATCAATGGCAGGGCGATTTACCGGCCTGTAAATTAGGTAAACCATAAATTATACGCATTTTAAAATGGATTTTTTTTTAAAGTTGAATTTGGTTTGCAATAGAAACGGGCAATAATTCGACGGTATCCGAAATCGAGGCTCCAGAGGTAATTGACGCCGTTGCCACCGTTTCACCAGAAATAACACACGAGGAAGTGTTGCAGCCGGTTGAAGAGCCATCCACAAACGAAGTGAATACAAATGAAATTCTTGCACCACCAAGTCAAGCGCCACCTCTGGAATCGGAATCGAAACCGCAATTACCTGAGACTCCTGCTCAGCCCGATTCAACTCCGCAAGAATTGCCCGAACGAGAAATAGTTGAACAAGAACAAGAGTCTCCCGATCAAGGACCATCACAACCGGAAGAACAACAAGCTCCAAACTCAAATCCACAGAAGAAACGCCGTCGAAAGGGGAAAATTCCGGAATTCCAAGAAGACAATAACATTGATGATGATTTCGCAAGCCGATTAGACATGTCGTGCATTGAAGGAACCGTCGCACCAGCCGTTAACGATGCCTATATCGTTGAATACATCCGGTATTAACGGATTCTTTTATGTGACATGCTTTGAAATGGATTTCGTATTTATTTTCGTGCATTCGGTTTTTCAGAGCTAAAAAGGATGAATACAAATTTTTGGTGGCAATTTATGCTTGTGACGAAGATTTCTATTTGGAGAATCCACAATCGAATCGATTGTACTGTAGTCAGGGAGTTTGGGTCGGCAATTATCCAGTTTGTGTGTCAAAAGGAGGCGAAAGTGATTGTAAGTACAACATTTGGATTGATTTTTAGTTGAGATTGAAAATGATTTTTGCATTTTTAATTTTGAGAAATTGCCTAAATTTGGACATGCTTGACGCATCGAAATTTCCACTCGAAACCATAAAGTGTACCGATTAATGGGTATCCATCAGTTTCTCGTGTTACTCATACTAATTTTGATGGCGCGACAAAAATACATTAACATAACGTTAATCTGAATGTGTTTTTTTCATCAATCGTTTGAATTTTTTTTTTTTGCTTCTGAATACGAAGAAAAAAATCAGGAAATTCCCAGAATTTTCACATCGTCTATTTTGCTCTGTCTCTCTCTCTCTCTCTCTCTCTCTCTCTCTCTCTCTCTCTTCTGTTTTTTTCTTTCATTCACGCCACACTTATTCATCTCTAATCCCAGCGGATTACGGCAACGAAACGGATGACGACGATCAAAATGGAAATGACGATAGCCGTAAAACCGACACTGAAAATGCGGCTACAAATTCCTTGCAACAAAATAATGAAATCGAATCACATGTGGAGACGGTTGAGCCAACTGAACCAATCCCAGTAGCTCCTCCAACTAATAATAAAATTGATGAGCAAATCACTACAAATGAAATCATTCCGCCGGTTGAAACATCTGAGGCACCGATCGAAGCTCCAAAAGAGGTTTCAACAGCTGACGACACTTGTGAGGTGAACAATGGTGGTTGTGAACACATATGTACGATGGTGCCAGACGAGGAGATTGGCGGCAATGTTGCTGAATGCTCATGTCGCGTTGGCTTCTACTTGGATTCGTCGGAAGGAAAGAAGTGTTTGGGTGAGTTCATAAGTTTTTCTCACTATTTTTTTCCTCCCAAATTCGTGGTCTAGTTAAAGACATCAAAAATGCACGACGGTTTCAATAAAACATGCATTTTATGAACTATCAACCGTATTAGCATGTCTACAATTTTACGGCGCTTGTGTTTCTAAATTTGGATGCCAAACGTCCATTAGACGAACGATGCAGAGTTTAAACGCCAGCTCATCTATCGAATATTTTTCTTTCCATCGTCTCCATTTTCTTGGGTGAAAATGGAATACAATATGGAAATATCGTCAGGCAACCGAAATTCCATTTGATTTTTTATACACATTTTATATTTGTTCACTCATAAACTTACCACTTGTCACCGATCCGCTTACAATGTAGTTGAATGAAGAAAAAAAAGAAGGGAGATACGTTACATGACAGCCGAACACTATTCGTTAAACTCGATACAAAACATATCTGGTTTACGTGAACATGTATCGTGAATGAACTCGGCGACATGATCTTCATGTTTACATAATACAAAAGGCATTTAGGCTATAGCCTCTCATAAATTTTCCCGTCCATTTCCTTTGCTAATGCAGCAAAATTTATTCCAACATCCAATGCCAGACTACACGTTCGTTTTCTCTCAATCTCTCTCAATTTTCTTTTCTCTCGCTAAAAAGTTTGAAGTGAACTTTCACCGTGATGACAATCACTTCAATCTCTTCTCGCCTCGTCCGAAACACAATGTTCCGCTGTTGTCAAGAGAAAAAGAAAATCACTGGCGAAATGCAAAATATGAGGAAAACGAAATAATGTTCAAATTGATGAACGCTGATTCACCGCATTAGGAATTGTAATTTATCATCGACACGGGTAAAATGCTTTGGTTCGAGGTTAGATGGATTATTGTCTCATTTTATTGCACTTCACGGTATCCGCAACGTGTCAAATGGCGCGAACACAATTTAAAATGCGTGTGTGTGTGTATCAAAGTGAGATGAAATGACGATGGGAAATGTGTTGCGTAGGATCGTTGATCGTTGCCTGTTTTATCATTAGGCATACATCCAAAAGCATAATTTTCTTTTCCGCTGTTGTTCGTATGTCAAACTTTGATGAGCTTAACGAGCGCGCGCACATACACACACCCGCCATTCCTATCATGATAAATCAACCTATTTAATAGCATACCATCTGAATTGGCCACGATCAATCACGATCCGTTCACATTAACTCATTAGTGTAAAATGTAAAAGTAATCATTTTTATTTGCGAACGTGTTAGATGACGACTATTTTAGCGATTGCGTCATTTGAATCGAAAAATTAATCGCAGCAACTCCTTCTTCCTGCTCAAAAATTTGTAACAAGCATTTCTTTCCATTTTCCAAGGTACAGTTTTTGACGTTGGATCTCGTTTGGAGTGACGCATTCGAACATTTTTCGATAAGCATAAGCCATTAACGCTCCACTGATTCCATTTCCGAAATGTAGTTTTGCATCATCACGCAATTTTTCTCCTCAAACGGACGGACAAACAGATAAATTTTTCACATTTTCCGTTTCCAAAGATGATGTCATGTGTCTATTAAATAAATATCTCGCCTTTTTTCTCGCTTTCTCTCTCTCTCTCTCTCTCAACGATGTCTATCGCTCAAAATGTGAACAAATTGGAAAGAACCACAATAATAGCTAATGGAAATTCGTCTGTCCATTTTAATATCGTACTGTTGTGGTTCACCTCGTCGCTAATTTAACCATCACATCTGATTTGTCGTGAAATGCGTCTCTAGCCAAATGGTAAGGAAAAAAATTCAAACGTGGAAATGAAAATGAAAAAAAAAAAACCGGGAGACAAAGAATTTGTATAAAATTAATAGTGATGGGTTGAACTGGCGTCAACAGTAATATAAAAGGTGCTGATTTATGTCTGTGTAACGATTGCTCACACAAAATTGGTGAGTGTGTGTGTGTGTGGTGCCTTACTGCACTACTCAACAAATCGTGAAAATATCCACATTTCTCATTTTGATGTTTGTTGAATGTTGATTTGTTGGTTGGTCGCGGGACATTTTGTTTGCGCGCACCGAATGAGTTTAAAAAGGCCGAATTCAAACAGACACAAAAAAATAAATCGGATTTTTCGTCACCAAAAATGAAACCAAAACAAATGCGACCAAAATGAATCAGTTACGCAGAGAATTTTTGTTGTTGTTGTCTTTCGAGAGAAAATGAAAAATTCAAAGAATTGGTGTGTTGTTGATGCAACGTTGTTGTCATGTCGCGCGCGGAACAATAATAAATTTGTCAATCGTTTTGAAGAAAACAAAAAATTTGAAATTCACGATATTTTCCCTCAATTTTATTATCTTATTCAAGACATTAACGAGTGCGAGGATCCAAATGTTTGTCCAAATGAATGCGAAAATTCGATTGGCTCGTATCGTTGCTTGAAGTCGGATTCAGAAGTTGAAATCATTCCGACGAACGTTGATGTGTCACATACAACTGAATTCAATGCACCGGTCAAGGCTTGTGGAGATGGATTACGATTGGATGATTCAAACAATTGCATTGACATCGATGAATGCGCTGAAGGTAACACTGGTTGCGAATATTGTCAAAACATTGTCGGCGGTTTTCAATGCACATGCCCTGATGGATTTGAACTCAACAGTGACGAGAAAACATGCAGGTGAATATGACGCAACTCACTAAATTTCTGTCCCCGTATAGAGAATATTTTGTAATCACGTTTCGTGGGGGATTTCTCTTGCAGAGACATTGACGAATGTACAACATTCTCTGACTATGAATATGAGGACAATCAGCCGACAGCCAAATCGATCTGCAGCCATGAATGCATCAATACTGTTGGCTCATACATGTGTCGATGCCCGGTCAATTACCATCTGCGCGAAGATAAACGAACATGCGAACAAGACTTTTGCAAACATTTGAATGACATTTCGGCCAATAAGTCAAAATGCTCACACGATTGCGTTGACGAAGAAGATGGATATCATTGCAAATGCCCGGAGGGTATGAAATTGGATGCTGACATGAAAACATGTCTTTCGCCATCATTTGATACGTGCCTCACATCTGGAGATCGATGCTTGCCGGGAAAATGTGTCGATACTGAGAACGGATCCTTCGGCTGCGAATGTCCAGATGGATTTGCCGAATATAATCAAAGGTATACCGAAATCCTAATCTAGAACAAAACTTATAAAAGAAAGTTATAATTATTCGAATTGAAAAAAGAGCCGCCAACACAATTTCCAAACCAAACTTTTCTTCCAGGTGTATTGATTACGATGAGTGTGCCATTGGAACGCACAAATGCTCGCACAAATGCAAAAATATCGATGGTTCGTACCTCTGTGAGTGTCCCGATGATTTGGTGTTGACCAAAGATAAACATACATGCGTTTCGACCGACTTTTGTGCAACTGACAACGGCGGCTGCTCTGACATCTGTAACGTTGTCAATGAAAAAGTGGTTTGTTCATGCCTTGACGGCGCTGAACTTGGTTCCGACGGTCGAACATGCCGTCAGAAAAACATTTGCGATAAGGATAATGGCGGTTGTCAACAAGTATGCAACGCCGAATTGAATCGTTGCGAATGTTTCCCCGGATACGAAACATTTGACGATGGAAAAACTTGCCGCGATCTTAATGAATGTTTGCAAAATAACGGCGGTTGTCCGCAGCAATGTTCAAACACCGAAGGCGCTTTTGAATGCAAGTGTTTTGAAGGATACGAGGAAGATGAAGCAACCGGCAACTGCGTTGACCGAAATGAGTGTGAAGTAAACAATGGAAACTGCGATCACGAATGCACAAACACGCAAGGAGCATATTTCTGCCGTTGCCGCCCCGGCTACAGCCTCTCCGCTGATCAACATCACTGCTTTGATACAAGTATTATTTAAATTAGTTTCAGTTTTGAAATCGCATTCAAACAACTTAAAATTCTATCGCAATTTTTTTTTTATAGATGAATGTGAAACCAATAATGGCAATTGCTCGGATACGTGCATCAATTTGCAGGGCAGCTATCAGTGTACATGTCCCGAAGGTCAGTTTTTAGTTAACGATGATCACACGTGTGAATATTTAAATGAATGCGAAGTAAATAACGGCGGCTGTTCGCATAAGTGTAACCATAAAAAGGGTGTGATCACTTGTTCGTGTCCCGTTGGCTTCGAACTGGACGAAGTGGGAAAAGAGTGTATCGATCAAAATGAGTGTTTGTTAAATAATGGTGGTTGTGCGCATCATTGTGAAAATCTCAATGGAACTCATGTGTGTAAATGCCGTGCGGGCTATCAGCTTGCTTCCGATAAATATGCTTGTTTGGACGTAGACGAATGCATTGAAAACAATGGCAATTGCTCGAATATTTGTATTAATTTGCTTGGCACATATTCGTGTGCATGTGAAATCGGTTTTGAACTGAAAGCAGACAAACATACATGTCATGACATAGGTGAGCGAATTTAAATCATGCATTCATTCATTCATCATTTCCATTGAATGGTATGGTGTGGCGTTGAGATATGGTGCTTGACTAAATCCAATTCTTTTCGTCTCACCTCATCATTTCATCATCATCATCATCATCACACATTATTAATCAACCATTTACCCCATTCATTTTTCCATGTTTCATTCTTCATGTTGTTCCGTTTCATTTCGTTTTCACACAGACGAATGTGCGGATGCAATTCATGACTGTGACCAAAACTGTGTCAACATACCCGGAGCATATGAGTGTGAATGTCGATCTGGCTATAAGCTGGGCAGAGATCACTTATCTTGCACTGATATCGATGAATGTGCTTTGCCTAACACTTGTGCTGACGATTCGAAATGTGTTAACACAGCTGGTTCGTACTATTGCGACTGCCCCAGCGGCTATGAACTGTCTGAAACAAAGCAATGCGTTGATAAAAATGAATGCGATGAAAGTGCGCCTAAACATTGTTCACATGAATGCATTAACACACCAGGATCATTTAAATGCGCTTGCCCAAATGGAATGGAATTGGGTACCGATCAAACGACTTGCATCGACGTGAACGAGTGCGCTGTGAATGCTGGCGTCTGTTCGCATTTCTGTGACAATGTTGAGGGTAGTTTCCGCTGTCGTTGCCCAACTGGCTACAAATTGGGCAACGATCAAGCCACATGCAAAGACATTGACGAGTGTGCCGTTGGTAATGGTGGATGTGAACAAAAGTGTATGAATATCGAGGGAAGTTCGTATTGTGAATGCGATATTGAAGGTTTTGTGTTGGCTGATGATAAAAAGAGTTGCATCAGCTCCGATCCGTGTGGATTGAAGAATGGTGGCTGCGCACATGTCTGTGAACCATTGAATGGAAAGCCGCAATGCTTTTGCTACAAGGGATTCGAATTGAGCACTTCGGATAACAGAAGGTTTGAACGTTGATCGAAATCAATGAAAATTAAATGAAAAATAATGAATTATTATTGAACAGCGAACAATTCAATCTTCGAGTTTTAACATTTTCAAAGTTCATCCTTTTCATTGCATCATTTCGGAAGAAAAACATAGCTTTTCTGATAACAAAAACAATTCTCTTGATTTGCTTAAACGTCTGCAGATTGAACGATTCGCTGAAATAATCACAATTGAATTACATGATGTATTAACTCAACCATTTTATGTTAGCAAAATATGTCATTTTGGCCAAAACAACCACTTTAAAGTTATATTTACACTGAGAAAAAGTTCAACATCTATTGCAATTATTCTATCTTCACAGGAAATTATTCAATTTGAAGAATTATGCCATCGATTTTACTGTTAAGAAGAAGAAGTTGAAAGTTGTTATTCGTATTGTTGAAAGAGTGAGAGAATTATTTTTCTCTCGAACTATCTAGGGGCTAGGAACAAGTTGTGTCATTCGTATGTATTCGCATATATTCATGCGTTCGTGGCTTTGTTATTGTTGTTGTAAACTCACTGCGCTGCGAATGCCTCGTATACACAATCACAAGAATTCACGAATATTCGTACGAATTCGTCTCAAGCGCTTGTGTTCCTACCCCCTAGCGAATTATTCCAATACAAGACAGTCGTGATTTACACGCTTTTAATTTTTG
Source organism: Sitodiplosis mosellana (assembly GCF_009176505.1). Taxonomy (NCBI): domain Eukaryota; kingdom Metazoa; phylum Arthropoda; class Insecta; order Diptera; family Cecidomyiidae; genus Sitodiplosis; species Sitodiplosis mosellana. The sequence continues at coordinate 9,313,179 of NW_022601467.1, read as the reverse complement.
CCACCGAGTTGGTTGCCAAATGAACCTGAATGGAGTTGTTGTTGTAAAGTCCATATAAAAAAACTCTATGTTTCACATTTATTTCAAACATACGTTTTCCGATGGCTCAGAATCTCAGCATTTTGTATCTGCGGATATATCCGAGCATATCGACGACGCAAGTCACTGTATAAGTGGCGTGCGTTGATGTGCACAGCTACATCGACTACACACAAACACTGCGCTCTCTATTTGTGTGTAAAACTCTCTGTTTGCGTGTAGTCGATGTAGCTGTGCACATCAACGCACGCCACTTATACAGTGACTTGCGTCGTCGATATGCTCGAATATATCCGCAGATACGAAATTCTGAGATGCTGATCGGAAAACGTATTTTTGATTTATTTTTACTCAATTTGGCAGGTCAAGATTATTCTTACCGATTCAAATCTAGTGTTTTCAATGAAAAAAAAAATGTTTTAAATAAAATACGAAATATCATCAACAGTTTAGTTGTAGAACAGTTGGAACTTATTTTAGTGCAAATGACTTTAAAGTGATAATTTTGGGAAAAATGAGACATATTTTTCTGGTATGGAAAGAGTGATATCATTAACATTTAAACAATTTAGCTGCTCTGATATTAACGAATGCTTACTGAATCACGGCTGTGAGAGCAAATGCATAAACACAATTGGATCGTATAAATGTGATTGCCCGAAAGGATTTCGATTGAACGGCGCCGGTAATTGTGAGGATGTAAATGAGTGTGAAGTCTATGACAATGGTGGATGCTCGCCAAATTCTGAATGCATTAATTTCTTAGGAAGTTTTCGTTGTATTTGCCCAACAGGATACAAATTGGATCATGATAAACTGACATGCATTGGTGAGTAAATGATCAGTCTTTTTACATTTCCCTTGTGATCATCGGCTAATTCGATTGAATATTCTTTGTTTTTTTGAACAGAAATCAAAGATACCTGTTCGGCTCTCGCTGCACCAGAGCATGGTCATGTGCGTTGCACACGCTCTCGACACATGTCTCAATTGTTCTACAGAACGAAGTGTAGCTTTTGGTGTGACGAAGGCTTCACTTTGATGGGCCCATCTTTCAAATACTGCAATGGAACCGAAGGCTTTTGGGATATGACAAAAGTTACCTGTATTCGTAAGTTCATTTCACATTTACGATATCGGCTCTTTGGATACAATTTGGTTATTTCTTTTATTCAACAGAATCGACATGTCCACCGCTTTCGATTCAACATCCAGGAACAATGAATGAGAACTGTTTGAATGGTAAAACCTATCCAGGCCAAAGCTGCGCTTTGATCTGCCCGCCAGGATTCAAGAGCATCGGCTCCGGCGTGACACAGTGTTTGCCAAATAGACAATGGTCGAGAACGGATTTACATTGTCAACCAATGCAAACCCATAGACAAGTTCAAAGACCGTACCAACAACCAAACCAGCATTCCCAAACTCAGTCCCAGCCACAGCCTCAACCACAACCACAGCCTCAACCACAGCCGCAACCACAACCACAGCCTCTACCTCATCCTCAGTCACATCCAAAACAACAATCAAAACCAAAGACGCAAATTCAAGGTGGTGAAACACACTTAAGAGGTCATGTTGATCTTAGTGAGGCCGAAAAATACAACCCCATTTCAACACATCAAACAACATCTGCGCAAGGAGCTTCCGTAAAAAGTCGTCCACAAAACATTTTGAGACCATACATCAAATGTCCACGCGACACAACGCTTGTGCTACCGAAGAACAAAAAAACCATCTACGTAAAATTGGAGCAACCAAAATCAAATGTTAATTGGGCGACTCATGTCGATGCAAATCCACCATGGGCAAAGAATTTGCAAGCTCATTTGGCAGCCGGTGTACATACGATTACATTCAGAGCACGTAGCCCACACTCGGCCAGCATTAGTGAAGTGTGTCGAACAGTTCTCACGGTTAAATCAGCGAATGGCGTTCAAACTGCATTTGCCCCTGCTCCCGGTCCACAAGTGCACTATTGCCCAAAAACACTCGACGTTCAATTGCAGCCACACGAATTGAAACGTGGTATTTTCTGGAGAGAACCACAGTTCCAATCGAACCAACCGCTTAAGCAAATCTTCAAATCACATTTGCCTGGAACCAAATTCGGCGTTGGCCAACACAGAATCACTTACATTGCAACTGATGTGCGAAAACAAAACGGAACGTGCCAATTTACAATCGCCGTTCGTCCAGCAGGTTTGTTACAACATTTTTACACATTTTCATTCCAATGAATTCAATAATTTGATTCGTTAATATTTTTCAGTGCTTGCTCGAGTCGTCGCTCCATACAATGGTGGTTCACAATTTAACCATTTAGACAATCATGACTCGTATTTACTGTGCCCTGGTAAACCAGCAATGAAATTGGACACAAACTTCCCCGTAAGTAGAGTGCGTGTGTTTTATCGTAAGCTTCCAAAGCGCCATCATCTCAGGCATGCCGTACAGAATCAAATCCATGTAACACGCTCGGAGAATACTCTGCCAAAAAATTTCATTGATATCTACCATTGGACGGTCGACTAATGCTTCTGCCTGTTATCAGTTGCTTGTGCTTGAAAGTTTGTGCTATTTATAGCATTTACTGCTTTTGACAAACCCAAAAAATCAAATAAACCGAATAATTTTAAGTATTATGAAAAGTGAATAGACAATGAATTTAAAAGACAATAATTGAGTTGAAAAAAAGAACCCTTATGAAAAAAACAAGTGTGACGAAAAATATTGCTAAAAAGTTTAATAGTTTTAGTTTGCTGCTAAACAATTTGATGACTGCCCAAAAATAGCTCGCATGTGGAATTTACCAATTGATTGCTATCGTTTGAATGGAAATTCCGGTAGTTAGTATTTTTAAAATATTTCTCTTCCGCATTTCTCTGTTGTCGACGAGTAGATTCAGATACCAGCTGGTTGTATGATTAAGAATGTTCACATGAGTCAACCACTGCAATACAATCCACATAGACGTCGCCAAGTTTTTCCACAATCCTATTCGCCAAGTAAGTACCACCAATACCCTCCAAATCGAGCATTTTTCCCTTCTTTTCGAAAAGAATATACAAATGTGTACATTACTATTCCAGATTATAACATCTTGCGATACTATTCGTCATGGAATCGACCGGAATACAATCGAAACTTTTGGTAAATGTGTGGATATTTTTTTGAATAGGGAAAGTGGCAGGCAATATAAAAAAAAATATGATTGATTTTACTCTTTTTCCAAATGCTGGAATAGAAAATGGATTTTGAGCGTTTCCTAATTTATTTCATTGTCATTCATAAAAAGAAATTGTTCGTATACATAAAAACCAATGTACTACCTCTAAAAACAAAATCGATTTTTCTATTTGTTTTGCGTCTATGATATATCGAGTGTTTAATATGTACAAAAAGTAGTTTTGTGCACGTGGAATCAAATTCTCTTTTTATATGTCGTATCGTGTTTGAAGAGCATCCAATTATAAATTGAATAAATATTTTTTTTTTTTCGAAAATTATATCAATTTTGTTTTGTTAATTCGTATACGTTTAGCTTGGTTTTTATCAAAATGTTATTTAAAAATTGGTAAAAGGTATGTTAATCAATTAAGGTATGTATTGTGTTTGCTTGAGGACATTTAAACTCTGTAGTTAATTTTTCCACCTTTCTTTCGTACATATTATGATCATCAACGATGTATTCGTACTTTATTATTCGATAAGGACTTCTTGAATTTTGTGGAGACACATGGGGAGAGACACCATTAGCTATTTTTTTGAAGTTCATATAAATACTAGAGGAAAATAGCAAAAAATAGCAATATTATTGAAGAAATAGCGATTTGTTATTTACTGTTTTTAACCGTTTAAAACAAAGTTTTCGAGTTATTTTATGAAATTAAATGGAACAATTTGTTCTTTTCTATGAAATAACATTAGAAAAATTGCCAAAATATAATTTTTTTTGCTTTCTTTCCAAGCATACAACAATAACTTGATGATTGTTACTTGTACGTGAACTGTCAAACTGTCACGTTGCACATAGGAAATATTAGCAAAAAATAGCACTTTTATTGAGGGAAACTAGCAAAAATAGCATACATTAGGAAACAATAGAATAAATTAGTGAAACTATCGTTGGTGTCTCTCCCCTTGTGGAGACAAAATTTAATTATTTTCTGGGTGCAAGCACTTTGAATGCATTATGAAGCACTTGGAACTCCATGCTTAGGTTGTGCATCAAATTCTCGATTTGTGGCTTCGAATCGAGCACTTCGATACTTTGCGTGTATGGATTGTAGCGGACACCAAACGGTCTTGGGATGGTATTTGCGTATTTACTAAAAGTGAATAATAGGTATAAATTAAAAATGGGGTTCGACTCATGAAGAAATGAAAAAAAAAAGAAGAAATAAAGATCAAAGTGCATACATCATTTTTTCTTTGGCACACTCGAAACTATCTGAAACGAAGTAAACGGGTTGATACTCGGTGATTGGATACTTCTGTTCGCCAGTTTTGCTTGGTTCGAACTCTCTTAGTTCGGGCTTGTCTGACAAACAATATTCTAATTCACCGAAAGATGACAGCAATCCGGCACCATATGCCTTAATCTCTCCATCTTGACGACACAATCCATACTCAACAGTGAACCAGAAGCACTGAAAATGGAAGAAAAGAGATGAAATTCATAACCATTTCGAATTTCAACATCGAATTTCTACAAAGAAAAAATGGGTATTTACCGTGGCCAAGCGTTCAATGTAATCGTCAGGTGCTCCCAATGAAGCCAATCCAATTTCCTGTGAAAATTGTGCAAATGCTGGATCGGCAAAGAGTGGGGCATGGCCCAATAGTTCGTGGCAAACATCTGGCTCTGGTGTGTATAATGGTCTACTCGGATGACGAATGTATTGAGTTGAATGGAATACACGGAATGCAAGACCGGCTAAGAAATCGCGAGATGACAACAAACCGGCTACTGGACGCAGTGTAAAACCGGTACAATCTATCCAAGATACATTTCCATATTTTATTGGCGAAATGAGATTGTCACATTGAATCGTTGAAAGAGGAAAGTCACTTTGAAATCACCTCAAAATCAAAGGTGAATCTAATGCACAAATGAACAAACCTTTTAGGAAGTTCGAAACGTCTTCCAATTGTGGAATGTTGTCTTCGCGATAGGCGCAATTGTCGATAAGTAACGGGAAAACATGATTATGTTCTCGGCACGCGTGTGTCTTGTACAATTTCGTCAAATTTCTAAATACAATTCCCCAAGTTTTGGTTTCTTCTTCCGTATATTCTACATACGGTAGCTTCTCACCGTGTTTATAATTAAATGCAATATCAGCAAAGTATTTTCTATCGAAAACCAAACGAGAAAAATTAGAAGAAACGAAAGTAAAAGATAAAAATTTGAATACAAGATGAAATTTGTATGCAAATCGATTGTTATTTTTGGAAATCATCTGACCTTCGTTCGCGGTATTTTAGATCGGTGAAACCGGGATGATCAGAGTCAAGTTCAGCTCCGTACGATAGAATTTGATTGGCAAATCGGTCCAATTCACGAATACGACTTGGGAACCATGGTACGGCCGTTGTATTATCCTTATAATCCCGCGAAATGACACTGAAGTAAATGCTGATCAATTTAATTTCTTCAATTGCTTCGCCCAAATTGCCTGTCGTGCTGTCACACTCCACCAAAAATTCGTAGCCCGGCTTACGGGGCGATGAACGTGATTCGATGTGAAGCAAATTCACATTTTTGTCATTGAATATCTTCAATGATTTGGCCAGTGCACCAGAACCACAATCATTTTTCAATGAGAAAATGATACACGTATTCTTTGCATCGCTTGATTGCGTATTCTCCATAATGTAAGATCCACCTTCCTTGAGCGTCGGCTGTAAAATACACTGTTTCAATTTTCACTCTATGTTACAAAATTTTGTTTGTTGTTTTTATATCAAACGGTTTCAATCATATGTTTCTGGGTTATTTTCGTTCATTTATTGAACAAAACATATGATTTGTGGTTTATCTATTCGACGAAATGAATCGCGTATGAATTTCGTACGGTTCACAATCCACTGTGCAAATGACAACAGTTTTAGTGCGACAACTGCATAGAACCTAATAATAATCACCTTCATTTAACTTCAAAAATAGAGTTTTGCATTGCAACAAATAGAAATTCAATAGCGAAATGCAATCAATCAAGCAAGCAATTTTTCTCCAGTATCCCCACCGCTGTTCATGGTTTCCATGGAATACCTCAACTAAATGGAAATTTCCATTTTCATTTGGCGCAAAAAATTGAAGTAAATTCTGAAATTCTGCAGAAGTATTTCATCAGCCGGTCCAATACGAAAGAGAAAAAAAAACCATGTAATCTGGTTAGACCAAAATCATGCAACGTATTTTTTCTCTTTGGTTTAAGTCGTCGTCAACGAATAGAAACCGGTTCGATACTCTATGCTGTCGTTTTGTCATTAAATATTTGCGGCGATTTGAAGTGGTAGGAGATGGTGAATATTATGTAAAAACGAGAAATATTCAAAATATATGCGCATAAAATAGATGTGATGAAATGTCTCGGTGCCTATGACTTGGTCCATAAATCACACACGATTTTCGGGCTGATGAAATTGGTAAATGAATTTACTGAGATCCGTCCATTCCGTTGGGATAAACAGCATCTGAGATGGAACAAAAGCGATGGAAAATGGGGCTTGATTCCATTAAATAATAGGATTGTAAAATCTTTGGCCAAATTCATTTTGTGTTTTGCATTTATTAGACGCGACAAGCTGGTGATCTTTTTTTCTCTCACTCCTATTTTTTCTTCATCGTCATCGTCGTGGTATAACGGAGGAATTTCGTTACATTTTGCTCAATGAAATAATTTCAAGATATTTAACGAATAATAATTATACATTTAGATATCAATCAATTTCAATTCAGAAGCAATTCAGAGAAAATGAGAGCACATAATTCCAATTAAATATAATTATTAACACTTTAGAGAAAAACCCATTCATATATCTATCGCAATTGTTCAATAAAAAAAAATCGTAATAATTGTTTGTTTTCTTCACTTACCTCGTCAATTTTTTCATTGTTATGATACATGATTTCGGTTTTCTTTTCACAACAGTTTTTTTTTCTATTTCTTGTTCAATTCTAAAAAAATATATTCTGCGAAATAATCCTTTACGACAAACTTGTTCGGGTTAAAATTCAGCCCAGATTTCAGTTCGACACAGTAAGTTCAAAAAACACACACACTCTCTCTACTACCTCAACCGTTTCAATCGGTCTCATGGAATAAACTAACATGCGACTGTCCATTGATATGGTGTTTATAAGCTGAAGTGTACTGGACACACATCGAACCGGTCAACAGAAATAAAAACGAAATCGAAAAGCAAAATTATCAAATAATTTAGCGATACGAATGCAAATAACAATAAAATGGAACTGGTTTTAATGAAATGCTGGCAACAAAAACAACTAAAATTGTTTATTTTGTACGGATAGGCGATCATCAGTAGAGTAGTGGAGTGTTATTTTCCATCATCACAACAGCGCTTTTTTATTTTCTTCAACGATTTCGATACACAATATGTGTGGCTGAGCAGTTATTGAACTGAATATGAAGTTGAATGTGTGCTTCAAAAGCTCTCGTCATTTTTCGATTCAATCGGTTGAAGAATAATCTGAGCCGAATCGTGTCATCCGAGTTCCCTGTGATTGTATTACAAACAATTTTATTTTGTCCGAGATACGATTTCATAGGCAATGTAAAAGCAACAACAGCACCATCGTCATCTTGCAAGCGTCAATGTTTTTATTTACTAAATCAAGCAGCCTTTTTGTGCATTGAATATGATGGGAGATAGAATCAACGGCATCCCATTAGAATGAATCGGTGGAGATCAAAGAAATGAAGCGATAACTTATTCTCAACTTGATTCAATTAATTGCGTTGCAAAATAAACATTTCCGTCATTTACAATTTTTCAATCGCATTGCCATTGATAGCACACATCGTAAAACTGTAATTAACATAATATAATGATTTGAAAATGCCGAAAAAAAATAACAACATTTCAATCAGAGTAATATCAATTCATTGGCCTCTTACTTGAACCTTTACGCTTCATCAATTACGCGGGCACAGAACTCACGTCAGACATTTGCTGCTGCGGCTGATTTTTTTTTGAATGAATGAAGAAGCAAAACAAAAAAAAAGGCCGGAAGAGAAAAATGGTAAATGATAAAAATTGGAATCCTCTTCGCATCTTTAACTCACTGAAATGTTCAAAATTACGATACAGCACAAAAGTGAAAATTTGAATGTGAGAGAAAATAATTATGACTGTTTGCCACATCAATATTTGCAAATGGTATAAAATGCACATCAATATTCGAGGAGAGCTGTACAAAGTAGGCCAATTGATTTATGTGCATTTTTTGAATTCACTTATTTTGGAAGCAGATTGACGGGATATTCTACAAAACAACAACGACTTCGTTGTAAACACAATACTATCTTTGTGCGAGTTCGTGTTTGATTTGTGCGCACGTGGACACAATTCAAATGTATTCTAATTTTATTCGGTTGAAAACCAGATTCAAGAATAACACCAATAAAAAACACAAGTTCAAATCATTTTTGTAAATTGCAATGAATGCAACGACTTCAAAACATCAGAATCGCTCACCGCCAATTTCAAGCTAGTTTCGATCGTAGTTCAATGACTTGGGCATCACACAAATCGAGCGCACAACGATAATAATTTAGCAATCATCGTCAATCAACACATTGATTACACACACACACACACACACACCCATTTTCCTCTCTCCCTCAGAAGTCTTCTCCGTCAACAGAGAAACCATTCAGAAATCGAACCGATAAAATCATTCGAGAAATTTCATTTTTGAAGCAGACTAATTTTGCTTTGAGTAATTACAATTTTTCAAGTATTCCATTCGTATGCCATAAAATAGCCTGAATTTATACTACTTCGCTACGATGCGTGTACAATTCTGAATTCAAGGAAAAAAATTCCATTCTTACCGAGAATCACGGTGCTGAATCAACAAAATTCATTCACAACGAAATTACTTTGTATTCAAACGTATCATTTGAAATGGAAAAAACAATTGAAATGTAATCAAATGATTCGAATCACCTTATGCTCAACAGGTGTATAGGATTTTTCTGTCTGTTTGTGTTTTAATTGCATATTTTGTAATGAATTGCCCGATTCAGTCTATGCGCAAGAGAATTTAATGCCAATTTTACACCTCCGATTGAGTTTCAAGTGAAGAATGCAATTAAACTATCACGCATATGTCGAATAAGTGCTTAGGTCACCATATGGATCGTGTACACATTACACCGTGTGTCAGCTTGAATGGAGAAAATGCAACACGTAGCTCACGAAAAAGTGACGGTTTTAAATTCAATTCCGTAGGAGACTCGTGGATAACACACAAAGTTAACTGTTCAACATTTCGATATGAGCCGGCATTCGCAACGGTTGGCAAATGTACTGCAGAACATTTTCAGATAGCGCGCGCGCGTGAGATAAATGTCAAAGGTGATTTAGGACGGTACTTTTCCGTTGAGGATATTTTTTTTTAGAGACGATAAAGAATATGCGTTAATGATTGCAAAAAGTGTGAGTGTAAAGAGAAAAATTGCTTTAAAACTGATTTCGTCATTTGTAATAAATTTTGACCAAATCTCAAGGGAGACCAGCCTGTTTTGTAGCAAATAATTCTGCGTAACACCAAATCAAAAGTGACAATAGTGTAAATGACATAATTTTGTTCTACGAAATAGGTGATAATTGATAATGGTTTCCGTTTCCTCTAGAACTATTAAAGAGTCCATTTGATTCAATCACGTTCGTTCAGTCTCTGGAAAGAATTTTCTCCGGTTTGTTTGTTTCATGAACAATCGAAAGAAAATGCTCGATTTGATCGATGAACTCGAAAAATCACTTCGCTCACGCGTTTTCTATAATTCAATTCAATCGAATCGACAATTTCTCAAGATTCCTCGAGCTATTCAGTTTGAAAAATGCTTTGTGTATAACAATGAAAGTAGGCAATTGAATACAGAATGCAAACAATTTGTGGCGTTTGTGGGACAGTGAGTGAGAGAGAAGGAATAAAAATTAGTGTAAATGAAAATTGTGTATTTTAAGATTCATGTTGGTACACGCTTGCGCCTGGCTTAATTACGTAAATACCAACTTATTTCCTTTGAATTACAAACGGTGATCAATAGCGCGCCGCACAATAAACAAGCTGTAAACAAATGTGCTGTGCATTATTAACAGCAGCCATGCGGCAAGAATATCACTTATTAAAACGATGCTCCCTTTCGTTTCCAAAACTTCCTTCTCCGCCCATTGTGCCGTGTGGGAGGGGGGGCGGAGGAGGATGAGAGAATGGGAGAGAGAAAGAGAGACAGAGAAAACACACACAGCACGACCGAAAAACTGTACGCTTTTGTATGATTTCACTTAAATGTCCATTTCAGGTGCGCTGTAATCACTTTGAATTTGAAACGACCGACTCGAAATATAATACAGTGAAAAACACACAAAAGAATATAAGTCTTCCCTCGTTTTCGTCATCATAAGTGGTGCGATATGTACGTATATATACATATTTCCATATTGCCACGATACAATATCGTATCTTTGTTCGAGTTCGAGAGGGCGAATTTGATTTATATGAGTTTTTATTGTATTTACTTGTCATGCACACAACTAAGGCGCGCATACACAACGCCACACAAAGATTTGCTCTTGCCGTGTGTTTTTCCCCGTTGCCATTCACAACAACATACGTCCGTATTGGTTTTGGTACATGTAATTACCTGTCGAAAAAACGAATGGCAAACGTTCCCTAGCGCAGCGACCAAGTTCAATACGCTCGACCAGCAGTAATATTTCTGCTGATAATCGCATACGAAATTGGCCAGAACAACGCGAAACAACGTTTCTTGTGTGACAATTTGGTTTGAATTTCATCATTATTTTTTTTCCTCTCTTCAAAGCCAATTTAAATAATTGTAACGGGATTTCTTTTCGCATAATTTGAATAGTAGTGTTTTTTTTTCGGATTGAACTAGGTGAAAAGATAAAATGAAAACAATTAGATGATTCAATCAAATAGAAAATTTTCCATTTTCAAAACGTGATCATTAAACTCAGTGACGAAAGAAAAATATGGTGTGTTACGGAAGCGACAAACTGTGGTCGTTGTGCATTTTTTCCGTTCGTAAAAAAAATGCTGTCAACAAGTGGGTAATTGATGCGTTTGATAAACAAATACATATCAAAATGGGATACTTTGAATCGAAATCGAACCGGCTCGACGGCTCATTTTAATGGAAAATTTGAAGACTTTGAAACAGAATTAACGGCCATAATTCTATACCATTGAATTGGATTATTTAATATGTTGTTTTCCCGTCGATCCATATGTGTGTGTGTGTGTGTGTGTGTGTGTGTGTGTGTTTGCATGGAATTTTCATTTGATGTGGTTTCGTCAAGGATTTGTCCAATTACATTGCTTGGGAAGCGAGCGTTGTGAGCAACAAGTACACAACAAAATTCATATATGTGAAATGTACAGTTTTATCGATGACTGTCGCATACGATTAGATTTATAAAAATGTAGATCAAAATGGAAACAGACGAATTTTCGAATTAAATATACAATGCAAATATATTCAAGTGAATCATGTGTGTATGTGTTCGTGTGATGGATTTTGCTGTCGCATCAGCATCCAATTGATAAATTCCATCATTTTCACAGAAACATTCAGCGGAAAAACTTGATTTATATAACAACGTTAGCATATTTTCTGTGTGTATCAGATTCCCTTGTAGTTCGTGTAACAATACACTCACCCAGCGCCAGTGTCACAAAGTGAGTGAGTAAGTGAGTCGAGAGAAAATTTTTGTTGCCATTCGCAACAGTTGGCATTCGAATATGTACCTGTGATTTATGTGTATGTTTATCGGAAAAATGAACTTCAAACCAACCAACCAACCAACCCATCCCACCACCCTCTCTACCGTCACCGTTGTCGTCGTTTTACCGTTGATTGTGAACATGAACTCTCTACATCAAATCAATCTGTATGTGTATTGCCAATATTGTTCAGGTAATTGATGTGATGGTGCTCGCAACAGTTCGGCGTGGAAGAGGAATTCAATCAATCAAAAATAATTAGTACGGATTCAAAATCAATTTTTCACTTTTTTTTTAAATCCAAAATCGGGTTCTTTGGATTTAATGGGCAAAAATGAGATTTGTTACCCTCCCAATGAAACGCAACAATTCACATATCGAATTAAGTGTATGTTAAACTCATGTGATTTGACAGAAACACTAAGAACCAATCTCGGTATCCAATTGAAAATGTTGATCGAATTCATAAAATATCTTCCTTTCTTTCCCATTCTTGTTATTATTTTTTTTCTCCTGTGCGTGTGTGTGTTTGATTATGTAAAAGTCGATTGAACGTGACTGAACAGCGCGAAAAGTGTATGAAAATCTTTGGAAATCATTCGGTGTAAAATGACGTGTCACAGAGAGTGTCCTTCAATTCGTTACACATTTATGCGGATTTATGTAGGGAAAAATAGCGGTGCGCTTATGTAAGCAACAAGTCACAATGAACACTAATTAAACTTGAAATAGTTCTTATGAATCAATAATAATTCTAAAGTGGAAAAAAAGTGGAACGATTTAACTGAAACATTTTGAAGTGGATTTCCGGCAGTGTATGTGTATGTACATAAAAGGGTGTTTAAAACAAACAAGGCAACGTATTTTGAATATACAAACAAAAACGGTAAAATGGATGATGACAACGAACGAGATGATGCTAAGAGGTTTGTACATCGTTTAAAATGTGTTTGATTAAATGCTAGCGATTTCCTAGACGAGCTCACAAATTCGATTGAGCAAATATTATGCAATGGATTTAAAATCGAAAGCGGCAGCAAAGACGATGAAACACTAAAAGCATTTTTTATTTATGGATCTATAGGAAGTCAAGAAATCTTAGCGAAAAGAAACGCCGGGATCAATTTAATATCCTGATCAATGAGCTCAATTCGATGGTGTCATCGGCCAATCGAAAATTAGACAAATCAACCGTTTTGAAAGCAACCATCGCTTTCTTACGACAACACAATGGTGAGCGCATCTTTCACCCTATTTCGTTTCAATGTACTCGTAAAATTTAAGTTTTTTATTCAAAACTTCACCTTGTTTCTAAATTAAACACAATTTTTTTTATTTATCTCAAAACTCATCGGACAAAATCAAATCTATGCATAGATATGACGATGAGATCTCGCATACATGAGATTCATGAAAACTGGAAACCATCATTTTTATCAAACGAAGAGTTTACACATTTAATGCTAGAGGCTTTGGATGGATTCATCATAGTTTTCTCTTCAGATGGCAATATTTACTATGCATCCGAAAGCATAACATCACTCTTGGGCCATTTACCGGTAAAATTGATTGAATTTATCGAAATCAATAGCAATCCGCAATTTCAATGAATTCACATGAAAAAAACAAAATTTTTAACAAAATTCGGACTACTGTCAAAAAGCCTAAAGTCTAATATTTCCATAATATTTGTTTTCTTCATGATATCAACACAAAGAGCGATCTACTCAATGCTAGCGTCTATGATTTAATTTACGACAATGAGCAGCAGGAGATACACAATCTATTATCAAATCCGGTGACTGTAATCGATCCAATAAAAAATGATCTCACAATTGGTAAAATGTCATAACGAATTTTACTCAAATTACGAACAAATCAATTAGCAATTCAAATGGCATGTGTTTTTCCTTTCATTTACAGAAAATCAAGTTAGTTTTGTTTGTCACATGAAAAAGGGTGGACTAGAGTATCGTGATGAAGAAGCTTACGAATCCGTACAATTCATTGGATATTTCCGTGAGTTAGACAGTTAGATTCTAAAATATGGCTTAAATTATGTCCATATCTTGAGCATACACCTCGTATAAGAACCAAATTTTCTTGTGGCGCCATCTAGATGGCTTGCGGGGCGCAATGTATTTTAAATTGTTAGCTAAGTTTTTTCAGCTTAGTACAGAACCATTTTTGGCAAAGATACAAAAGCATGCTCGAGGTATGATTATGTCAATTAAATGGACATTGTATTTCTTGTGCACAGGGAACGATGTCGAAATTGATGAACTGTTACCATCGACAAGCAGCAGCCGAGCTACAACTGACAATGATTTAAAGTACATTCGAAACACTCTCATGTTGATTGATATGAAGACTAAAAAGAATAAATATTTCATTTAGATTATTGTTTGTGGGAATTGGGCGAACACAAACGCCCCAATTAGTTCGTGAAATGACTGTGGTGGATTCGGAAAAAAGTGAGTTCACTTCAAGGCACAGTCTTGAGTGGAAATTCATATTTTTGGACCATCGTGCAACCCCTATCATTGGCTACTTACCCTTCGAAGTACTCGGCACATCCGGATATGATTACAATCATTTTGATGACTTGGATAATATCGTGTCATGCCATGAAACAGGTACGTATACTATTTACGCTATTCAATAGTGGTTTTTGAGCGAAAAGAAAACAAAACTTGGAACCAATCAAACATTAAAAATAATGCATTTTCTTCAAGTGATGGGAAAGGGCGAAGGGAATTCGGGCTATTATCGATTCTTGACCAAAAGTCAGCAATGGATTTGGCTACAAACTCGTTTTTACATATCATATCATCAATGGAACTCGAAACCAGAGTTCATCGTTTGCACACACCGAGTTGTTAGTAACGCAGAAGTTCTGAAGCAATTTAGCAACGAACGAAAGGAGTCTGGTAAGGAAAATCGAGAATTCATTTGCAATTTTATGCCAAAATGAAACGATTAAATAATTTACTTATTTCAAATTTCAACTGTGCAGATAATAGAAGTGACAGTAGTAAATTGGGCCAAATGAAACCATTTGATAGAAAAACCGGTGATAAAACCACTAGAACGAGCAATTCATCAGTTCGGAGTAGGTAAGTATGAGTTAAAATTGGGTTTAAAATCGAATCAGATGGAAAAAAATACCTTAATTTCGACTCGTTTAGGTATTCAACATCGTCCCCCACACCAAACACAAAAAGTGATAGCCGAAATTGTGCAACCAGCGTAACGGAAACATCAATATCTCGAACGCGGTCATCTCCTTGTTTCTCCTCATCTTCAAAGGCATCAAGCAAATATTCAATGTCAAACCAAAGCAGTAATGCATCAACAATTACTGATAAAGTGAGAACATACACGAATGTCATACAATTTCTGAATGGTATGGTTGCTATGAAACGGTCTAATTTTTGTTTTATCTTTCCTTCGATAGCAGAAATTGCGAAAAAGTGATCGATCATCGCCTCCATCGGGGAATCGAAGCCAGTCGTCGATGGTTAAACTGGAGTATCCATCTGCGTCCCAAAGAAAGCAGCACCGTGAAATTGCACAAGAGCCATACGGCAATCAAATGGGAAATATATGCTATAATTCACCTTCCGTCGGATATTTGCCGCCCCAATATGGTATTACAGAGTCAGTTCAAGCGATTGATGATGTATTAAGGTTAACCCAGGATTGTATGGTAATTTCAGAGAAGACATTGCTTCCGTTAGGCCACCAATCTCCAGTGAATTTACCGATGCAGCAGCCCATACCCGAGATTTTGCATCGCGATGCCATTATCACCTCTACACAATCTCACATTCAGAATCAATTACAGCGCAAACATGAAGAGCTACAGCAGCTCATAATCAAGCAACAAGAGGAATTGCAATTGGTCTCAGAGCAATTACACCTGGCCCAGCGTGGAATGTTACCAGTGGTGAGTTCAACGCAAATGGATACACAATATGTAAATCGTCATCCGATCCGAGCACATCCGCATCAAATGGAAAAAATGGGCAATCATCGAACTGTTCTACGATTAATGGACAATTCAACGGTAATCAATGCACAGCAACCATACATGGAACAGCCAGGGAATCAAATAATTTGCCCGGAAGTACCAAATACACCGCATAGTGTAAAATCAGTCGAACAGTTGCCACAAGTGCATAGCTCACAGGATTACCATACCGCAACGGCTTTAACCACTTTTGATGATGCAAATCCGGCCAGCATTTCTCCGGCCACCCCAGCCAGCATAACCAGCACAATTGGCTCAATCAAATTCACATCAGCCAGTGAATAATGGACAGCAAATTACAAACCAAATAGAAAAGACCCTGACTTTATCTGTCTATGGCATTCATCTGTTCTTCAAAACTGAAAGCAACTATCGATTTGTGTCTGTCATTTTCAATATACTTTTATTTGTCACAATAGCCGCTTTAAGGTTTTTCTTAAAACCAAACCAAACCATATAATTGAAATACTAGCGTTTTTTTTCGTGAGCATTGAACAACCACAGCACCAACGTTATCAAGAGAAAGAAAGAAAGAGAGAACAACTTGTGGAAGGTCACTATTTTTGAGGCTTCACGCTTTTATTTTCATCGCCAAGGTTTCATTGCTTTAGAAATCGTATTTTGTCACACATACACACACACACACACACACACACACACACACCTTGAGTTTGCAATTAAAGGTTCAAAAATGTATGATATCGATTGATATCTTTCGAAAAACATTCTTTTTCGGTCTCATCTGTTTTAAATTAGCCCAGAGACTTTTCAAGTCAACCTCAAGATTAGTACATCATATTTTGAAAACGGTTTCTTGTTCCAATCGATAGATTTTTGTTTTGCGAGAATTTGTCGTAATTTTGTTCAATTATAAGAAAATGCACAAAATAGAGGAAAATATGATTTGAATATAGCAATGCATAGAAAAGGAAACACAAGTATTAATATTATTTCGAATCTATATAGCCAATCGCACTTGATCAAGCGTTCATAACACCGATCATATGGAAACTATCAATTTATGGTATACCGAATTTTTAACAGAGAATGAAGACTTTACTGAACTGATAAGATAATTGAAGCATAACAAAAACATCAACAAGAAGAACGATATTTGCGACAACATTTTAATTTCGAAAATAAACGCGATTAAAACAGACCATTTTTTCTAGTTTTTCTTTTCTTTCAACTACACCAATTTTCCTAATTTCAGGAGAATGAATTGGGTGAGTGAATGTATTTTTTTGACATTTCGAACAAATTTTTAAAAAATAATTCAAAATTGTTTCAATTTAATTTTTTTTTTTTACTTTTCAACACGAAATAAAAACCTTTCTTTTGCGTTTCTTTTTTTTTTCATAATTTCCTTACCCATTATTAAATTCTTCCATTTCAGTCGTGGCCAATAAATAAAATGTGCCGATGTTTTTTTTTTATTTTATTGTATACCGATGTGGTTTTTTATTAGGAAAATTCAAACTCTTATAAAAATGTGATATTAAGGGAGATAATGGAGAAATCTTATATAAATAACAGTAATATCTTTACGATTTATAGCTTCACCGCAACAGGTAATAAATATAATTAAAATGCAAAAACAAAAAAAAAACAGATAACTTGGTTTGCTTCAACCGATAAATTGATTCATCAGAGTCGAATTAAGATAAACTTGGAAACTTGAAGAAGCATTTGTATTAGAGGTATTTTGGAACAATGTTTCTTTTCTTTTTCTTCATTAGTTTGTTTTTTCTTGTTTTCCGTTCTCGAAATACTTTGACAAAAAAATAGTTCAAGTTTCTGTTTATTTTTTTTTGTCCTTTCCTTATAAAATGGATGAATTAACAACAAAGAAAAACAATTCAAGCTCAACCATATTGGAAACAGTTGAGCTTTTTTTCCCTCTTCTTTTGATATAATGTACTTTGAGATCCGATATAGAAGCATGCAGATCATAAACAGCGATTATTTTCATCATTTTCAACCAATAACACATAGAAACAAAAAAAAATGATGTCAATGTTAACTCGCGCATTTGCCAATATTATTCCAAATACCTTTTGTTTGATACACAGATATAAAATGACAAATGAGTACACCGTGTGTCTACATGACTATCTACTTTTCTACCATTTCAATTAGAATCTGTAAAAAAAGATATTTTATAATTGTTTTTTTTTTCTGTTTTGTTTCTGTTGCTTAAAATTACATCGAAGACTAATTTTGCAAGTGCATTTTGCAAAATCAAATATTGGAACCCCCTATTGTGAAGTTGACGATCAATTTTTCACTTTATTCGACTGACTTGAAAATGTTTTTCATTCGCACGAAGCATCTCTATTTTGAAATGAGAGCATGTGAGAAATGCCCAACGGAAAGGTGAGGAAAAACACAGACACACACCGCCTACGTTGGATGAACGTTTAGCCGAGCGTGCGTTTGATGTCAACTTCATGCCATGGGGAAATTCCTGCACTCTTCAAATTTAAAATATGTTTGAAATAAATTTGTGGTATTTTTTTTTTTCTTTTGCTTGCTATTTTGTATCACATTCAATTATTATACAATTAAATTAAACTAGTAACGTTCTACGTTTTGTGTTTTCTTTTTTTCTCTTTTTCCATTATCGGCTAAATTGTATAATTACTGTGTGAGGAGTTTAGCTACAGCTTACAAATGGTCTACGGTATATATTTCACTTATTTAACAGAGACATTTTATGTAACCAGCTAAATAGGTCCTAAATAGTTCCGAGGTGTATATGATCATTTTTTTTCTGTTTTGTTTTTATTATTATTCTGGTTCTGTGTGTTGCTTCATTTTTTCGTTTTTTTTTTCTCCTTTTTTTCATTTTGTTAACATTCAAATTTCGAGTCAAGTGACGAACGGAAGAATTGTGTTTTGACTGATGGAGAGATAAAAGTGGAAATTTGTTGTTTTCAACTACATTGGATTTATTTAATTTTAGTTTAAATGAGAAAGAAAAAAACGGGTAGATTCAAATATTTAGACTCCGTATTTGATTTAAGTGGGGTGATAAAGAAACTGTGAAATTGATTCATTCATCAGTCGACACGTTACTGATGGCTTGAGAACAAAAATCCATTCGATTTGATAAAGACCCTTCAAATTGGCCTGAAATTGAAAAATCCATTTTTTTGCTTGGCCAACAGAAACGATAAGATATTCGGAGCGACATTTTTTTTTTCCATATAAAAATAATGCTTTTCACAATCAATAGAAATAATGACGCCTTGTGAATTTCCCGAGTTGGTTTACGTAATATGCTTCGGTTGAAAAGGCTTTCAATTGAACAAACGAAAAAATCTTGTTTTTTTTCTCTCTTCTGAAGGGCTAAGGATTGGAATGATTGTCTTAGGTTAAGTTTCATCAGTATTAATTGCCTTTTCCGAAAAAATCTTCTTCTGCACCGCAAGCCACGAGAGGGTTCATTTGATGAGCCACTCGACTTTCGGCCATTTGATAAATTCACATGCTGCTTTTTGAAACCGTGACAAATGTTGGAGAGCAATGTGTCCTAGTTTGTTTTTCTTCTTTTTAATTGATTTTTGTTTTTTTTTTTCTGGAAATATCCCATGTGAGACACATCAAACACAAAATTTACATATTATTCTGTTTTTCACATGTATAAGAAATGCATCACTTATAAAAGGATTAATTGTTGCGATCTGAATATATAATATAGTTTGTTTTTTTTTGATTGATTTAATGCTTATCGAATGTGATATCAGTTTTAAATTTTAAATTTCGAAATTGTTTATATTCGTGATGTTGGTATTATTGTGTGCGAAAAAAGTGTGAATTATGTTGAAATTGGTTCAATGATTGTCCGTTCTCCGTGCGCTAAGGAAATTTCTTATTTCGATCGAAAGAGTTTTTTTGTTGTTGTTGATGACGTGTTATTTCCGTCATTGTTACGGAATTATTTTCGAGGCCGATTTCGATCGATGCGACAGCCAAATTGAAAATCACCAACGGAGCTCATTTAAACTGTGTAGTGCCCATGAAATATCGATTAAGTGTGTGTTCGGCATCGGATACGATGGATCGAACGATGTCGGTGCATAAACGTCTTGATTTGGTTTATCATTTTGTTATAATATAAAATCAGTAACTTGGCTTTGCGTGGCATTCGATTGTAGTCCATCATTTAGCTGATTTGATGATGGGGTAGCACGCATACAACAATCCACCGTTTGGCAAGTGGTTAATCCTTCACACGATACAACGCATACGGATCGTCTCTGTTGAGCGGCAACGAATTCTAATGTTTTATCGATAGCTCGTAACCGCTTTTCCAGATCGGTCGTTGCCAAAATCTCCACCTGAATGCCAAAATGGAAGAAAAAATGGTTATTATATTCTATTTATGCACAAATCTAAAAGAAGAAGAATAAAAGTCCAAACTATATGGACTCACCTTGAGGTTT
Organism: Sitodiplosis mosellana; assembly: GCF_009176505.1. Taxonomy (NCBI): domain Eukaryota; kingdom Metazoa; phylum Arthropoda; class Insecta; order Diptera; family Cecidomyiidae; genus Sitodiplosis; species Sitodiplosis mosellana. Next base: position 9,292,649 of record NW_022601467.1, on the reverse strand, counting down.
TGATTGAGTGGCAACAGCGCTATGATGTACCAAGCCCACGATGGACCATCGCTGATGGATTCCAAATTCTTTTCATTTCTTGGCATTGAACCGAAACTTTTATGGATTTCGGTGTGAATGTGTGAAGGTAAACTGTTGTACCAATCGATGGCCTTTTTGTAAATCGTCTCGTTAATCAATTTGACAACGTCTAAACGTTCTTCGCTAATTGCTTCGTCACAAATGTATTCGACTTTGGCAGTGTCGTAGCCATCTTTTTCATTGCGTTCAATCACACGGAACCGTTTGTAACCGATCGTGCTGAGAATGGAGCATCCGTTGCCGAGCAGCACACAGTCTTGGATATTTAAAATGGTGCCAAAATCGGAATAGCCACCATTGGCATGCGGTTGTACGATGCCAAACTGTCGTTGGCCACTTTCAATGACACGCCGGATCATTAGACGATGCCGTGGCTCATACACATACAATGGGCACGGTACATTTGGATAGGCGGTTGTGCATATGAAAACCGGCACCGATGGTTCTCTTTCGATTTCCTGCAATTGACGCTTGCGATAGGTCAACGGGATGAACCGTTGCATCGCGCACTCGATAAAACGTGTTACGGTCTTTTTCGAAGACGCATAAGATGCTAAACTATAATTGGTCCCTGAAGGTGATGTACTACTACGAATTGAGCTATTATTGCGATTAACGGCATAGTCTTCCACTAACGATGTCTTGCATAATGGACAGCACGACGAATAGTCTAAACATCGATCCAGGCATACCTGATATAAAATTAACAGGACAAAAAGTTAAAAAAAAAAGAAGAAAAAAAAATACGAATGAATAACCTAACAAAAAGCGAGCACATTTCACTCAAATTGTTTACATAAGGTGAATGCGGAGCAGTTCGTTCCTGTTCTAAATCACGTTCACACCATGCTATTTATATACGTATTTTATTATTACGTGCACGATCAATCGTAGCCCTGAATACGTATCATCAACTCACGTACACAGCAAGGTTCATTTGAAATCATTCGATATGTTTTTTATTTCCAACTTACCATGCAATACGTATGACCGCAGGGTGTTACCACCGGCTTCCACAGTGTCCGATAGCACAGTACACAATCAAAATCGGATAAATCTATTAGCGATGGCTGTACATCGAGCAACATAGTCGGAGCTTCTGTTAAAACGAAACAACAACAACAACAATATGTTTTAAAATAGGATCAAAAAAAAAATTGCTAACAATGTTTACTCATTCATGCCGAAAATGTGTGTAATGTACTGTGTATGTGGCCGTTTCACTTACGTTTGGCTTTGAAAATTTCATATTGTATTTGATCCAAAAGCTTTGAAATGCGCTTGTCCATATTTGATACGCCAGTGGGGCTAACAACATGGGATTCATTTGTGAACATTGTGTTGGCCAATTGATTTAGATAAACGATTTCCTGCAATTTTTCGCCATTCTCGGTGTTGTAATGCTTTCGTCGAAATCGCTTAGAGGCTTTCAAAATTTTTAACGACTTTTTATATGGATAACAGTAATTTTCTCGCTCCGAATGACGGAATTTCGTTTGCATGCTGCCCTTCACCTTCTCGCCCGAACCATTGAAATCGCCGAGACAATCATCGTCGTATTCCAATGCATCCACTGATTGAAAGCACTTATCGTTGTACAATTGAGGGAAATGCTTTAACGTACGCAAATGGCATCGATTCAAATATTCATGCACTGACGATGATTTCGTTGGTAAATTGCAATTCATCAGAAACTTTTGCAGCAACTGTGTGGAAATTGTGGTGGGAACAAGAGCAATTGCAAGCAAAAAATTAGCAAAAGAAAATACGAAATAACAACAACAAAAAAACTGTTGGTTCGGGTGGTTTGTTCGATACATATATGTACATACCTTTGCCACTTCCAATCGATTTGATTTTGAGAGAGCCGTCAAAGTCCGATTAAAATGAATCGACAAACAGTACGATATGATGGCTTCATCAGTTAAGCCTAATGCTGCAAAAGTCAATGCCCGATATAGGTATGCCTGTAAATAATAATTTTAGTTTATGGTTTTATCTCGGTTATTTAAATCAATCTATGCCTGAAGCCAAAAAAAGTGCCAATTTTCGTGTGAGCGCAATCTCTGTTTGCTTATGTGACGTCATACTCACATTGTACGAAGTTGGTCGACATTTAATCGCATTCTCAGCATCAGCCAATGAGCTTCGGAAATGTCCCAATCGATATAACACTTCAGCACGCAATAAGAGACCATTGTAATTTTTTGGACCTGAAAATATTCAAAGCAAAATAAGTGTTAAATGATTGTACTTGCTATAGAATTTCATTTTGCGATTCAAATTTCTTTTCGTCAAATAATAAAAACATTTGAATACTTGCAAGTCATCAGATCAACATGATTTAAAGCAAAAGAAAACACGCACGCACACATACAATTGCCCTGATTAATGACTGTGTGACATTGCACGGTTAAGAGTTTATTCACCGCGTCAACCGAAATGGTTTACAATGTGCAAATGTGCATGCATCGATGCTTGGCAGGAATTTCGATGTGCAAAATAACGTAAAATGGAGAAGCCATTGCGCGATATTTCATAATAACAACACTCGAAATGAGGCGCAATTCAGGCGAAATGTATTTGATGTATTGCGGAGCACACCGAGAGCGAGTAAGACAGGGCGAACGCGCGAGAATTCAGATACCATGAAAATATACCATGTTTTTTTGTGGAAATGAATGCGTATTATTTAAGTGGCAACGAAACCTTACAGCAATACAACACAGTATCATCATCATCGTCTTCGTCGTCGTCGTCGTTTGTCGTCATATGTTTGTCCAATAGACATTCGACTTTAAAAGCAGCAACAACCGCGTCGTCGTCGTCGTCGTCTATTTTTAACATTCGAGTCAACGGTATTAGTTGTCCATTTATCACGGTGCATTGAATATTCTCAGCTTTAATGTTATGTCTTCTTACTTTCTCCCGGTAGTAATAACAAAATCGTCGTTTGTCAAAATATGTTGTTGTCGCCGTGCGCAAGAGAGAGAGAGTGAATGAGGTACTAGTGTGCTGTCATTGTCATTGTCATTGAAACGATTGGCGATTAGAAGTGAGCGAGACAGAGAAAGAGGAAGAGGGAGTCAGAGCTTATTTTTACTTTTGCATAGAGTCAGGGGGACAAGTAGAAGTGATAGAAAAGACACACATAAATAAAAATAAACCCGCGACGACAACAACAACAACAACATAGCTAACGGCAACGATGAAATCATGTCAGTATCATATCAGCGAGTAATTTTGATGTGTCGCTCGATGAGTGTACTACATATATAATCTTGCCATGCATACCTGCGGGCTTTTACAGTAAATACTATATCACACAAAAGCAAATGCTGTTTGTTTTTTTGGAGCTTAGCAATATTTATTGTTTTACGATTATATTCGGTATGTTTGTCTCATCAGCTTCGTTCTATTTTAATTTATTTTATCAATTCTTTCCATGAAAATGTCGCTATCAATTGAACCGTGCTCAATTTCCACTGCACAATAACAAACCAATTTAAATGCTCAATGAAACATGGCATTATGAGAGTTTCCGATGAATCTTCAGCAAATAAGTCGAATAAAATGTTATTAATTGATATGAGAGTCAACGGTTTCGTCGTGTATCTGGAACGTAGCGAAGCGAAAATTCAAGGGCATCAAGTGAAAGTGAACAGCACTCGACACTCATTGCAGTTTTGTTTTCAATAAGAAATTGCTTTTCAACGACAACAACAACAACGAATGCCATTGTCAAATAATCATTGACGATGATGATTGATGTCGTTCGCTTATTTGCCGTCACTGCCGTAGCCGTAGCCATAGTCGCCATATCGCCGTTGTCGTTGTTGTTGGCATATTTCAATGATTCTCGGTTACGTACCGTGATTAGACAATGTTATTAGAACATAAAATTAAAAAAAGAACTAAATGCTATTTCAATTTTGAGTGGCAAGGCACTTGTTGATGGCAATGCATTAACTTCAACATCAAATAGCATATAACAACCGACACCGAAAATGATAATTGAATGCTACAGAATGCTATTTTGGCGCAGACGAACCTCTTTCGCTTTCTCGTTTTTTTCGCGCACACACGCACGCACACTTTCTCTCGATCTCTCTATTTCGCCATAACATACTTAACAAAAGCATTACTTCAATTAAAATCTATTTGGGGATTTTTTAGATTAAACTGTCTGTTGCATCGTTAGCATGTTGCCCCGTCGTAATTCCCTTTTTTTGCCGATGCGTTTGTCTGGCATTCGTTCTCTGATGGCTCGGTTTGAAAGTGAAACGGAATAGAGATCAGGAACGAAAACGAAAGAATTTGCCGTCACACAATTCAGTGTGCCAATGTTGCGCCGATGATCGCATGCATGAAGGTAAACGCATACATTTAGTCGGTGTATGCGCCTGTTTTTCGCCTTTTTTTGAAGCGCTCGCCATATGTCTGTCGATTTCCTTTCTCTCTTTTCCGCATAATTTGAGCAATGCTCATTGTGCATATACATATACAGTATACATGCAATTGTCGATATGCAAGACCATCGGAATCGGTTTAAACATCAATTTATGATTTGGCGCCCATATGCTGCACACCATGCTAGATGATGCACAAATCAAACATTAACCAATTCAGCATAAATAATATGAAACCGTGGTGCAGCAAATGTGCACTGCTGCTAAAACTGCATCACATTAGGTTACACCATATATTTTTTATTTTATTTTTATTTGACGATTGCACCAATCGCGCGCACGACATGCAGCCAACAGCGGCAGCAGCGGTGACGGCGGTGGCAGCATTTGGAGAGCAGCGAAACAGCGACCGACTGAATATTCATGACATAATCGTTTATCTGCGGCTTAAAATGTCATTTCTGTATAAATGTGCAATTAGACAACGAAAGATATTGTTAAACGCATACTCAAATCGCATTGATGTTATGGAATTTCTTTGTTGTGTGCTTCATTCCCGCATTGTTTGTATTTTTTTTGCAACAGCAGCAGCAGCAACGACAACAACAGCAAAACAAAAATACTTTAGATTTATATACTATTTTGTAGTCACTTAAGTGGTGCATCTTATGTGATGGAATAAGTGCCAAAGTGGCATATATAAATGACGATTTACGAGATAAGCGTTTCAATGAAATACGAAGCGAAAAGAGATAGGCAGAAAAAAAAACGAAGAAAAAGAAATTGAAGGCGTTACAAAAACAATGGATGTCGGGTGAAAGCAATCACTCACCAGATATGAGACGAAGCCTATTTTGGCTGCAAGCGATTCTTATGCAAATTGGATTCGCACACACACACACACACACACACACACACAATGTTATCAAGCATCTTTGCCTCTCTTGACTCTCAATTTGTAGTTCCATCGCAATTAAATGTGCCATATTCTTAAGGCGTTCTCTCAATCTCGGGAAATCTCGATATTTTATTGCGTTGTGTGTATTTGACACGGGTTACTGACTTCATGGAGAATCGAAATGGATATTTATAGATAGGCGCTAGATACTTGGCTTTTAGTCGCGTGTTGGTGTTTAACCGCATGACTCAAGATATACTCGAAATGTGTGCGGAGAGAGAAACAAAACTGAAATTGAGCATATGTGATATGCGCGCAACCATCAACTATTACTTAATTGAATCCCTTCCATCTAGTTCTCGAATTCGTTAACCGATTTTCGGTTTCATAACAAAAGACACACACAAAAGATTGAATCAGTCTCAGCCACCGTTATCTCATATAGAAAGAAAACATATCGACCGAACGAATAAACGAAAAAGCAAAGATATATGTATGCTTACAAAAATCACGAAATACAATTATGAAATGATCTCTGTCTCTCAGCACATTTTTTTTCTCTTTCTCTCTCTTGTTTTCGTTCGTCAATGGTTTGCCGAGCTGCAATGTGATTTATCCATAAATAATTCTTAAAATACGTGCATTGCTTTGGTGAACCACGTGAATACATTGCATTCAATCATATCGCAAGCCAATTTTTATTTGGCCAACGCGTGTGCACCTTTTTCTCTTTTGCCAAAGTAGAATTTGGGCTTTTCAGCAGTTTCCATACATTATTCACACTCACTCATACAATGTCTGTTTGATTTTTTGTTTCGTTTCAATTTGTACACTGTGCTCTTTACCAAAAACTCTGTTTTGCAACGGATTTTTCGATCGATTCCAAAAGCGAAATTTCAACAGAACGACTTTTCAAATTAATCATTTCGATTTTTTTGTTTCTACTTATGTTTTTCTGTTGTTTTTTTCGATAATTTTTTTTCCCTTGTATCATATATTTCAATTTTGAAACCATTTATAAGCCAAAATGTAAACATTGAAATTCTGACTAATGCACCGAAAAGAAAAGCGACCGGCTCTGTGTGAATGTGAGAGAGTGGGATAGAGAGCATGCTCATTTAAAATTCAAGACTGTTCATTATGCTCATGTTGTGTACTATATTATTGCGTTATAATCGGGTTTACGGAATAGAGCAATCCAAATGGTTTCACAGTGCTAGTTGCAATGAATCCGAAAGACGGGCTCGCAATGGTACACCAAACCAGCAATCTCACTCTTTTTTTTTATTTCAGCAGAAACATTTAGTCATGATATTTGTGTGTTAGCGGCGCGCCTTTGGAGCGATCACAGCAGCAGCAGCAAAAGCAACGACGAAACAACAGCCGTAGCAGTTTAAACTTACGTGAAATTCGCAAAAATACATCAACAGCAACTAAATCAAATATGCTACCGTTAATTTAGCCACAGTTGGCTGTTAACACACGGCTGCCTCGAATTTTTTTTCGTAATACCAAAGAAAGATCATGTTGTAAGCATTTAGAGTTGCTCTTTGTCTTTTTTCTTTTTGTCTCTCGTGCTTTGTTTTATTTCATTCGAAAATGATCGAAGCCCCAAGATCAGGCCGTCGTATGCCGTTGTTTGCTCGTAATATTTGAAGATGCAAAACTTTGATTTGAGCCAATCCAATGAAAAATACGTCCGAATACCAATCGACAATGAAATTATTTTCCGCTTTATTTCCCGTCTACAGCAATTCATTTAATTTTCAAATGAAAAAATTTTGGGAGACTTCTCTTAATTCTTGATTTGTTTCGATTATTCAAAGTTAAATTGTGATACATTGTATCTGAGATGTTGATATCAGCATTTGCCAATTTGAAAATTAAATCCAAGTATAAAATGTCAACACGTCTATATTTTGGTTTGCTTTGAAGTCTCGATATATGCGTGTTTTTTTTGTCATCGTTTAATATCATTTCATCACCCCCCCAAATCGGGTAATTATTCAATCGTTTCGTTATTTAAATTAAATTATTTCGTGAGGCGAATGAGCGACCAACACACAACCAGCTTAATTCGTTATTCGTTGTATAGCATATATATAGATTTAGACATATATTTGAGGTGGACAGGCGACATTACGTGCATTGTACATGAATGTATGTGCGTGACAGTGAATGGCTTTATATTGAAAGATTGGCCGTGCTTGATATATGATGTTGAATGAAAAGAGGCGTAAAAAATGAACGTTTTTTTTTCTCTCTGTCATTTGAATTTAGGAAGAAAAATCAAGGCTTGAAAAAGCCTTGACAACATTAAATGTGCTGGTTAATAAATCGGAACATTTATGCGGAAAACTCAAAGAGAAGCACAATTTTGTGACTTCATTGATAATTTTAGCCATGACGTGGTGAATGTGTGTCATTGAGTCAATATCGACTGTCTAAAAGTAGCGAAAAAGAGACAGAGAAAGAGAATGAAAAACAAATGCACAAATGGAGGAAATGGCATGTCGGCATATCTGATAATTATTCTAACGGCGGCCAATCGTTAAAATTCTAGATCAATTGCAATAGCCGCTAACTTTTTTTTTCTGATTAGTGGCCTAACTGAAACTGTTGTTTTTTTTTCTCTGTTGTATTAATGTACATGTGGGAACAAAAACATGCAATCAATACCGATCCAGTGCTAGTTTTTGTTTTGTTTTCGGCTGTTGATCGTGCCTGAATGCAATTTATCCCGCTGTGTGTATGTATGCGGTGCATTTAAAATGGCATAAAGATCAATAAGTGGCATAAAACAATAACTATTTTTTGTGAGAGAAAAAAAAGAGTCGTACACAGTAATGACAACAGATTTGCATAAAATTGTTGCAAAAGATTGAGCCGCAATTACGCCAGCCAACCAACAGAAGGCATGAGGCACTAGGCAAGTCGAAGAATAAAATCATACGCGCACAGTATAGCATACGGAAAATGCGGACATACAACTAAAACCTCATATGTTTGCAATAAACTACAAACTGAAGAGAGAGAATTAAAAAACAAATCGAAAATAAAAGTTGCAGAGACGGAGAAGTGTGTGCGAGCAAGCGAGAGAGAAAATCCCTTTTCCAAAATGCATTAACATACTTAGTAGTATCGAAACTAAAATTGCAAAAGAGTTACGAACGAATGATTTGAGCAATATACGAAATAAATAAAAAAAAAACGCGTTGCGTTTCACCGCTTCGCGAATACAGTTAGAATTCTGTGTACAAAAAGAACATGAACAGCAATGACGATGACGACCGCAACTACGACATCGACTGCGGCACTGTGCAATGTTTGATTTATAGCGTTCATGTCGAAACACTTACTGTCGTAAAAAGAAATAAAAAAAAACGAAATAAATGTTCTTTTTGTGTACGTCTAGGGGTTTCATTCAAGGCTTGAGAAATGTGAATATTTGTGAATATTGTGGATATTTTTCTCATTGAATCATCGTCAAAATTTCGATTATATGTGAATGTTGTGAATTTTGTGAATATTTTGAATAAAAATTTCAAGATGGCGGCTGATGAGAACACCTGAACTGTCAAATAAGAAAGACTGAATATCTGTGAATATGAGTGGATATTCTGAATATAGCTCAAAACACACCGGAATTTATGAATTTTTGAATGATAAATTCCCCTAGGTGTACGTATAATCTACGAAGGAATGATACATTGCAGCAAAGCCCTTGCACACTTCTCGCTGAATTTGTTTTTTTTTATTATTTTCAAATGACGAAAGCGGCATGAAATTAATTTTACCAACAACTCTGAACACACGTTGTGTTTCGTGAGCTGGTGAGTGTGTATGTGAGTATGCGACCACGTGTGTTTGTGTATGCATTTTATTTTGTTGTAGAATCTGTATTTCCTTTGAACTTTTGCTGCTTTGGAGGCGACTCAGTTTATGTTTTGTAGGCATAAGAGCATCGAATAAACAATTGTTTACGACTGTTTCGATTGCACACCTTTTAACCATTAACATTCGATTGAATCGTACTTCTGCCTCATATACTAATGCAGTTAAAATGCATTAAAACCTGAACTAAAAATGAGATAGAGCATGATAAAAGACATTTTACTGAATCAGTTATAAAAGATATATTGATGTGCATACACACGTGTGTGCATGTGTTGTTGCATTGGTTTGTGTATATTAATCTCTGCCTGGCACAAATGGTATGCACAAAAGAAGAAAAGATAAGAAAAAAATCGGTACGAAACAACAATCAACGTCATAGAAGAAAAAATAATTTAAAATTAAAAATAAAGTCATTAAGATGTATACACATGCTGTGATTTTAATTCTACGTCGAATTGTCATTAGCACATTGCGCCGATTGCGAACTACTTTAGAAATGAAATAGAAAAAAACGTATCGAAAACATAATTTATTAAGGGGAGATAGAGAAACTATCGATCAAACGTCCAACACAGAACGGTAGGCCAACGCAGATCGTGTCCATCATTACGTTGACTTTTGAGAAAGAAAAGGAAAAAAACACGCCACAGCAAAAAATAATAATTATGCAATGTGTCATTTTACATACAGCTATGGCACCCAATCTTCAAGTGATGTGCGAATCGAAAAAGGAGGAAAATAATGTTGAGCACAGCCAGCGCAACGCAATGAAGGCGAATGCGAGCGCAATCGCGCGCGCACACACACAAAAAGACCATCAAATAAGTCAAATACACACAAAAAATGTATATAAAATGATGATGAAAGCAAAGTCACGTAAAATCAAGTCAAACATTTTGAAGTTGTGGTACCAACACCGCAAATCAACACACAATGAACTTGCATTTGATTCGATTTCGGCACAATTTTGTTTTTCGTCTTTTTTGCAATACATACGAATTAAATGATCAATATTATACAATGAGATTCAGGCAAATTGTGTAATACACCATTTTTTTCTCATTGAAGTGCCACAAGCCGATCGACAACTATATGTATACCGTTCATACCATATACCTCTAAGTGATGACGAGATCAGATATTTACATTATTGTGATTATTTTTTTTTGCTTCTTTCGTCTGCTGTGCTGCTGCCGTTACCGTTGCCGCGTTGCCTATTGCCGCCGTTGTTATTGTATTTGTGCATGAGTTATGTGCCGAAAGACAAAATAACGCAACCCGAGAGTCGACACCACGATAGACAGAAATATTTTTTTTTATTATATAATTGCCCACAACTAAATCGTTTATAATTTTTGGAACAATGAAATACTCGATGTTAATTAGATTTGAATACATACACATACACACATTATGCGCTTAGATTGCACAAACTGATATCAAAGCGTGATATTATTATTATATTTCTCATTGTTGCTTATTTTTAAGTGTATTTCAATTTACCGATTCAATTATGTCAAGTGAAAATGGTTTGAGCGTGTGTGTGTGTGTGTGTTTTATGAAAATATTTGTTTTTCATAATGGCTTGTTACATGTGGCCCGAGTGTTTCGCGCGCGGGATGAATATGCAAAATTTGCGCCAGTTATCGAGTGGTTGTGTGTTTTGCTGTTGTTCATCATTGGCATTCATTTGTGTCCACTTTCAACTTCGACCCATTTGTATGTACTGCATAATAATTACGTGCAAATATCATTTGAAAATGCATCATTGAAGGAAGTATTAAGTGGCATTTAAATGAGCCAATTTCGGACAGAAATTTAATTTTTCCATGGACTTTTCCCGTTTGGACGGTATAACTGTATGCATTTTGTGTGGCCCAAAAATAATAATTCACAATTCCCTTTGTTGACCTCCCCACGCTCCAGTCACCTTCGCGCCTCTCGCCTGTCTTCTTCTCCTTACTATTTTATTCACGTGTGCAATTCACATTTCATTTTAATTTTTTTTCCCTTCTGTGTCGTGCACTTATGCAATTGGATTGCCAGTTCAGTGCATTATTTTCTATGCGAACCATTCCACATGGCAAATCAGTTTTGACAATGCAAATATTAGCATACGATTAGTAAAATGTCATTGTTGTAAGATTCCAAATTTAGTCCTGCTACTGCACATTAACTACAAACTAATTGGGCATGAACTGTTTTTCTTTTCTTTTCGATGCATATTCAGTTGTGTTATGCAATTGGAAATTTCAAACATAAATGTGAGGCCCTAAAAATTTACCGTTTTGGCCAGTTAGTTTCTTGGCATGTAAATAAAAGCAAAGATAAAAATAAAATTGTCAGCCCAGCAGAATATGGTTTTGACGGAGAAGGAAAAAAAACGGTGCTGTTGCAGCCCGGAATGGGGACAGTCAAACGAGTATGAACTTGGAACCTAGGCCAATTTACATGTCTATTTTGGTTGCATGACAATTGTGTTATTGTACACAAACAAAGCCCACCTCCATGATCATATTTCTATAAAAAGATCCACGGTGTTAATTGAGTTTGAGGTTTTGCGAGAGACCAACGGAACCGATTTCCGGTTGTTTGTGGTTTCATTTTCTCTCTTGTGGCCCCCCAAAATACAACAGTTTCACATTTATATTTACATAAATATGTAGCATGGCTTGATTGGTTGTTTGGTGAACAAATGTTTTTATTATTTTTTTTTTTATTTTACGTTTTGCTTGTCGAATTACGATCGTACTTACATTTCTCAAGAGCGTCATTGCATGATTTCAGCGCCTCGTCCAGTGCATTTTGTCGGAGCAACGTTTGTGTTGTTTCATTTACCGTTTCGGCTTGTATTTGCGGCATCCACCACTTTTCCACCAAACGGGTAATTAGTACATCTTGTTTCAAAGCATCGCCGTACACGAGAAACCGTTTATCGCAGACTTGACATTGTGTTTCGTTGTGAACACAGTCGCGGCAAAAGGTGTGTCCACAGTTCATTGTTACCGGGTAGACTAACACATGTGCACACATTGGACATAATAAAGGATCCGTTTCGTGTACATTGCTAACTGTTTTACTATTACATCTATTGTCTAAAAACATCGAACACTCGGAATTGCAGTAGCCATTTCCGTTATTCATTTCACCACCACTACCACCACCGCCGCCGCCACTACCAACAGCACTACCACTATTAATTCGTCGTTTGGCCTCTTTGCCACCATCCAGTTTCACAATATTGGCCATTGTTGGATCAGTGGAGCACATTGGGCCCATTGCATGCGACTTTTTGCAATCGCATTTGTCATATTCCTGAGCCGATTCATGATCGTACACAAATTGAGTTCGATTCATATTGGTTTCATTTTCGATTGGTTTCATTCCAATGTCCCTGTGGTTTTTGTTGTTGCTCGCATACGGACTTATGTATTTCGTTCTTTGTTGCGAGCACTCATGTAATACAAATTTGGCACATTCACTAGAATCACTTTGCGTAAGGGGAGCTAATGGTAACGGTTGCTGCTGTTGCTGTTGCTGTTGCTGTTGCTGCTGTTGATATTGCTTATGCAGCAGATGTTTTTGTGGCAGCTGCGTTTCGGATAATTGGCGCTGACGCGCTTCGGGCGATACCGATGATGAGGTAACACTCTCCAAAAGGCCGATTGTCAAGTGCTTCAACTTATGAACTGGCACCGAATAACCGAGCTTACTACAGATGAATGCAAACACATTAAAACTTTCGCGAATGTGACCGCAACGTGCTAACGAATCACCATACCCGATGTACGTATCAATTGAGATCAACGATTTTGCTGATGCCGCATATTTATCGGAGAAATGAAGAATGTGCCCAAACAGTTCCAATGCTAGTTGATAGTTTCCGCTATCGAATGCTTCTTGGGCCAATTCATGAATGTTATTGGCCATATTTTAGTTTGTTTCAAATCACGCCACAAAATTCGTCTATGGACAACTCGATTGTTCTCACTCGCTCACTCGCTTCTCTTTCTATCTTTATTTAACGTACACACACCAAAATTGTGTCAGTTCGATGAATTCCGTCTTTTATTTTTGAAGAAATTGCGTCGCACCAAAACCTTCATTCGATATGTGTGGAATGATCTATCTCTCGTCCTCTTTTAATTCTACCCCAATTGAGCATTGCAAAAATAAACAAAAGATGACGCAAATTTCATTTTTTTCTCGATCAAATTGATCCACAAATTTGTTTACGTTGTCTACGTTTTTTTGTATATATACGAGTGAGTATACAGTAGTTCTTTTTGTTATTTAGTTCCTTTTCTTCCGTCTTCTTTTATTATTTCGTTTATTTGTTTGATCATACATTTGATTTAGCGAGAAGAAAAAAACCCGTTGTCGTCGTGATTCAAACAAAATACAAACACTGTAACACACACGCACGCAAAAAAAATAACACCACCTTGAACGGGAATCAGTTTACGTTCTGCAGATATTCAAACATCTGAATAAAACATCTTCGGCGAGTTCATGAGTTTAAGGTCCGTAGCATGTATAAAAGAGACTTGCACTCAATCATAATATAGAACTGGAAAAGTTACGACGAGAACACACAGTTAGTCGAGTTTAAAATTTAAATTCAATGCGGTTTCATCATCATCATCACTTGGCTTCAGCAACACTACTATATATTCTTTCTCTCTTTCTCTCTGTTCAACACTAAACCCGCTTAAACATTACATAAATATCAGATGATTGTGTAACCATTCACGTTGGCTGTGCCCAACTACAAGAGAGCGAGAAAATTCAAAATCGCGCGTCCACACAAGCACTAACACCACCACAACTGATTCTCATGGCAAAAGCAACACTATATAGAATTTTCAGATTTTTTTTTCCTTTCTTCTCCGTCGTTGTTGTTTTTCTCGACTCAGAACAGCAACCGACACAGAAAAAAAACACGGTTCAATCAGCCGATTTGTTCGCCATTTATTTTATATTTCGTCACACTGAGTCAACGTTTGAAGATAGAAAAACAACAGAAAAAATAACGTTGTAAACAAGAACTGCTATCGCAGGTGCGATGTGCTCTGTCTCATTCACTCGGCACACACGTATGTGATTCCAAACGATTCAATGCACACCAAGAATACCCCAACAGAATAAATCAACAAAAATAACACATGGTTTATAACTTCCAAAAAGTCAGAACTTTTTTTCTTCTTCTTTTTCTATAGTTTTTGGTCGTCGTACGATACAAATTTGGATTTAGTCTTTTCACTGTTTGGATGTTACTGTAACTGTCGTTGTTCTCAATACAACAAGTTGCTTGTTCCAAATTCGTTACATAAACACAGTATACGGTTCGGTTTATTCCACGGATTTATACATTCAATTACAAGTATTCATATAACACACATGGCTTCTTCGTTGTATATGTTTCGGTTTTTTTTTCTCTTCTTCTTCTGCTTTTTGTTGTTGTGTATGTGTCGGCTTGTGTTGGTGACCAACGCTAAAACGGTGCCCAACTATATTAACACTTTAAGCTTCTGAATTTCGGACTATTTTTTTTTTCGATGTAGTAATGTTTTGTTTTATATAATCGTTCACATGGATTTTTAGTTAGAAAGAAAAAAAAACCGTTCTTGCTCCGAATTTCGGCGTTGCACTGATTAGAATTCACCGTAGCCGTTGTCAAATATTATTTACACAATGTCTGGCAAAAACGCCTCTTTTTCGGTTCTTTGAAAAATACCGATATTATTTTCATGAGAAGTCTATTCACTGTGTTCGCTCGTTTGATTTCGCTCTACCTCTCAAAAGATTACGCGTCCAAGCGTGGTTTTGAAGGTTTCGGATCGAATTCGCGGTTGAAATAAAATGCTAAGGCCCGACGATGTTCCTTGTACAGTCGAGGCTTTGAGAATCTTCTCATTTGTTTACAATTGATTCTGACGCCAAGTTACTCACTGCTCGTTTAAGTGCATTTTCAATGTTCACAGGAAAACTGAACGAACTGTTGTTCAATCATTCATTACGTGATTGCGTTGCGTATCGCGTTGCCGTCTCTTTATTGTCGTTTTTTCTTCTTCTTTTTCGTTTCTTTATTTTATTTTGTGCGTTGTGTGTATGTGTGTGACGCTCTTTTTCTCACTTCTTCTTCTTCTTCTTTTTATTTTCTTTGCTCGAAAACCGAATCGAATCGAGAAAAAAAAATTATTATATTACATAAATGTCGCGATATTTTCTCATTCGTCTTCGTTTAAGCTCCGTATCACGTAAGCACTGTTCTTGATTTGTTTCATGAGAGTGTACACCGAGTATAGAACTGTGTGTACGGCGGGTACGATGCGACACACAACAATATTTCTGAGTTTTTTTCTCTGCTTTTGAGAGCGAAAGCCGACTTTTTTTTAAATTCTCTTGCTTGTTTTATTCACAAGTTGATGTTTGCTGCTGCTATTCTCTCTCTCTCGCATACTGTTTTTTTTCTTCTGTCGTGTGTTTCTCTTGCATGAATGTACGATTCACTCTGTCACCGCTGCCGTCAGTTCTTTTTATCTGTTGGTGAAAAAGTCGTTGTCGTTTCGCACTTAATTTCTGTGATTTCATTGATTCGTTTCCATCGGCGGCGTTTTGTTACAATACACGGTTTCCAACCAACTAGAATGGAATTAAAACATGAACCACATGGCTGTACACTTTGCTTCTATCGTTCATTCTAGATATAAATACATAACATGCTTATGTAACGTATGGCTTAGTCACACGTAATATTTACAAAATCTAACGAAATTCACACAGGCAGCACCGTGTGTTCATTCTTTTTCTTTATTTCTGCTGTTCACTCTCCTTTTCTTTCGTTTCAATCGTCGTTCTAATCATCGGGTGAAGTCATCACAGTACACAGTTCACTCTCGATTTTCCATAAGGTTCGGAAATAAAACTTCGGCTTTATTTCTCTGTCCCAAAACAGAAAAAGAAAAGTATACACACTTTGCCTTCAATTGAATGGCTTTGTTACGTTAAAAAAATGTTCTAAACGTTGGCGCGCGCGGGGGGAATTTCACACGCAATCGTCGAAGCGTCTGGCTCGGAATCGTTCGTTTGCAAGTCGAACGATGACACTTTCGTTTAACAATAATTATGGAATATTTATACACTCAGATTGTATGGTACTGGCTTCATACACACATGTCCACACAATTTCCTTTTTTTTTGTTTTCGCACAAAAGGTGTACACAGGCCGACCACTTCAAAAGCAAACAAAAATGCCGAATGAAACACACAATCTGATTGTGGAACAAAAACAAGGCAACCAAACAACAATGACACGAAGTAAAAACAAACTTTTCTGTTTATAAATTAAATCTTAAACAGAAAAAAGCCAATTTGAATTGTTTAGACGCCGAATGGTACGAAAATGAAAAACTTATTCGAAAAATAAACTTTTTGTGGGGTTTCAAATGAATTTTGTGTTCATTCGTGTTCGCAGTCTACAAGCGAAATGAATGTTTAAGTGAATCAGTTTGTTGGTCTGAGCGCACGTTACGCTCAACCTCGTATGACTACATACGCTAGCGAGTCCATAATGTGTGCTACACGATTAAGTGTAAAGCGATGCAACGTTTCTCACCAATACAAAACACAACGCACACACCGAAGCGCTGCTCGTTCCCATTGACTATCGGCCGCTCGCTTACTCTCTCAGTCAACACAGAAAATACACATGCCGCATGCCCAAGTTTCGTTGGAAACATGCTGCTGTACAACAGAGATAGAGAGAGAGAGCACCAAATTGCATAAGGCAATAGCGCCAGACGAACAGAAAGCCACAGAGAGCACCAAGCACACAGTGTGAGAGAGAAAGATAAAGTGACACGAACGCGCAACGCGCGACGAAACATAAACCACATTGAATTGAGCACAAATATTGAATAGAAAAGAGAAAAAAACACACACACACAACAGATACGTTGCTGTCGCGTTTCGACATTCAGTTTCGTTTGCCATGAAACAAACATTGAACCGAGGAGAACTTACAAGCGACTCATGTTACATTGCTCCGATAGTACAGCGCCCATGTGGTTTGACAAGCACGAGTTGGTGTATTCGAGAGCGCTCGCTCCTTTGCTCTCTTTCGATACAATTTATGCCGACGACGATCACAACGACGATGAAATGACACAAAACTGTTTACGCAAAACGAAACATTAGCAAACCACTCATTTTTGCATGTATTAATCGACGCTAAAGCAATTGTACTCGATAATCATATTGAAATATGAACGAACGCAACAGCTCGATGTTCACATGGCATTTATCTGCACTTACGCTTGTTTGTGATGCAAGTTCAACTGTGTTGTATCTCACTTTTCGTGCTCTACATACGTTTTCGATTCACGTTGTTCCACTGTTTTTTTTTGTTTTCATTTTTTCTTTCTTTCATTCCGTCTTTATTTCGGTTGTTTGTATATATATTTTTTTCTGTTTCTGCTGTACGCTTTACTCCCGTATATTGGCTATGGCAAAGAGAATATGTAGGGTTTCAGTGGCCGTTCATTGTATTTGCGCGCCTTTCCGACTCGGTTTTAGATCACATCACATTTAATAGGCGTAGCAAGCTTAAGCCAATAATTCCTAACCGCTTTGTTTACTAACATTATCTGGACTCTGACCATCTCAACTGGCAACCGTTCGAAATTCACGAAATTCGAACGATATTTGATGCAATTTTTGTGGCTTTGAATTTTCTTCTTCACTATTTCTTGTTGTTGTTGTTGTACACAACATCTTAGTGCATTGAGCCGTCGTCTGATAATTTTTGTGAATGTTTCAACAGTTTCCTGTGACTAGAGCGCTTTATCTTCGAAAACCACTTTTCCACTTCCGCTGTGCTTCAATCAACATGATTATATCGGCGATGAATTAATCACTTGTTAAATCCCACAAAACTCGTACTATGATCATTATTATTACAGTCACGAAGCGAGAGCCTCGCTCGTACATCGGAAATATTTTATCTATTTTTGAATGAAGGTCAAAACAACGCAACAAAGTCAAGTAAAACAGCGACATGATTTCAATGAGATTGGGAGCATTCTTATGTTCCATGATGCCCAACCCGAAAAAAACCGCGCACACCAAATATATCAATCAGTTACATCATTTGACATGTCATCGCATCGATCAAAATCGAAACGAAGTTTTATGACCTAAATTCGCAACAACGCAATGCGCAACTCTTCCTGTTCGACGAACAGATGGGTATTGATCCCATTCATTCTACTTACTGACGAACGTGATGACATTCTATGTTCGACTATATTTGGGTGGTCATCGTATTAATTTATGCATTTGATTTTTGTATTGAGCTTTGCGCAAAATGTCATCAACATGCACAGCAAATACATCGCAAGCATATGCCAAAAGCCAACACAGATTTTATTGCAAACATTTTAAAACACAGATCAGCATCATTGGTCAAATGCAATCGTTCATTTGCGCACACACACAACAAAACAATCGTATATCTTGCCGTGTGTCTCAGGTGAAGCATTCTCTTGAATCCGTTGTATCGTAATATATATAGGCATCGTTAAGTAAGGAATTTATTCAGCGTTGTAGAGAATGTCGATGCAGAGACGAGACCCCGATCGATTGGAATCAAAAAAATGTTTTGATATGGAACGATTCATATGTATTTTTTTATTTTCTGTTAACCTTGAATAAGAGAGAGAGAGAGAGAGAGAGAGAGAGAGAGAGAGAGAGATGGAGACCACAGTCGCATAGTTGTTTGAACATCGTATGCACACACGATATGTGATTAGTTAATCGAAACTAAAAGCGGTAGTAAAGTGAGGCGAACTGTGTAAATGTGTGAGCTCAACGTGAAATTTCTGTTTGAATTCAAAAAGAAAACAAACACACTCACAATCACACAGACACACGCATCTCTTATATAACCCAAAAAGTAACTATTTAGAAGCAAATGTTGAGAATCACGCAATAGCTTTGAATGAAAAGAAAAATAATGCTGAGCAAATGTATGGTAATTATGTGACACCAACGGAAATTGCGAGCCCCAAACAGGTGAATAAATTATTTTAAATAAGTCATACAACGACGCGATTCATTTATTAATTTATAAAAAAAAAAAATTTGACATTGTCTCACTCATTTTCCCTCTACATGCCTCTCTCTCTGTGTGTTTATCTATCTCTCCATGTCTCTGTCTCTGTCTCTGTCTCTTCATCGGTTTTTCGTTGACACTTTGTTTTGGCTGGTCATTCGTTTGTCGTTGCTCGCGTCAAGTCGCATTTGCTCGGGTTAAGAGACAATGCTAGCTAATATATAAATTATATATGTATATTGCTGCACGTTTTGTGCATAGTTTTTAATTAAATGCAGACGGTTTATGTAACTATCTGAATGGCCTGAAGTCGTCGTGTACAAAAATATACGTTCTATATTTACGGCACAATAAAATGCCCATTGTTCAGCAATAGTACAATTGAGAAATCATTGCTCATAATCTATAGTGTGCGTACGTATGTCTGCCGGTAACTCCATACCCAACAGAGAGAAAAAAATGCTGAGAAATACACAGCGATTTCACTGCGTGTCTGTGTTTGTGTGATATTTTTTTCGTATTTGCCGACATTTGGATGCAAATGCAAATGGAACTGAAACGAAACCAATTCTATCTTGCAAACGATTGGCCGACAGCGGCGCGCGATGTGACTCAGTGTGTTGTAACTCATTTGTGGGTGAGAGATTAAATAATAAAAGTTATTAGTTCAACTAATCCGATTGTTTATTGTCCTGTTGATTTGGCGCAAAATTTCATAAACATTCACAAAATCCGAGCAATTTTCATTCGAATCGGATCGCCAAAAGAAACATAAACCAAAAAATCAATCACATCAATTGAGATTGACAAGAAGCAAATTTCCATTTCGACCATGCTTGATGTCCATATGTCACTCCATGGTAAATTCATAAGTTGCATAAAGCACACGTTTCGTTCATGGTCCCTCTCCCCCATCTTTCCCAACACCCCAAGCCTCCGTACAATTAACAACAAATTTGGATTTGTAGCTTTGGATGTTTTTTTTTCTTGCACATAGCCGAGAACTAAAACTTAAAAACCGGCTGGCCGTCGCCGCCAATAATGTTTATGAACAAAATATGTATAAAAATAAAGTTGATTTGGTTTTCATTTTTATTCTCGTTTCTGTTCGTTTTGTTGTTGTTAAGTGTTGTGTATCCAAATGAAAATTGCATGGCTAGAAATAGAAACAGTTGCAAACACGAAGCAAATTGATCGAAGAGGAAAAGAGAACTTGATATTTCGACATCATTTGGCTGCATTATTTAACCGGTATAAATTGGAATTTGTCGTTCTAATTTGAAAAAAAAAAAAAAAACCAAAGTGCAGCAAATGAAAGCCCAAATCGATCGAAAAACGACGGTCGCTTATGCTTATGTGATGCAATATCTCTAATCAGATCAATCAAACAGCATACATATATGTGACGATAAGTTGGATAGTTACGAGATGACTATATGGTTTCTGATTGGAATATTTTCGATTTTTGGCAGAAACATTAAATTTATTGGCATTTCTTCGGGCGCTTTCTATTTTTAAGTGTAGTGAATGCACAGTTAGTGATGGCAAATGGCTGTTTTATTATGATTTGATTCCTTTTAGCTTTTATTCACTCACTGACAGCTAAAACTGTTCTTGATTTAATTTCTTCCGTCTTTCGTTTGATGCATGCGCGCCACACCGACCATATTAAACAAGAAAAAGCGTTCTTGTTCCGCCGAAGCGGCATTTCAATGCAAACACAAACAAATACACACACAAAATGACCGATTCTTAAGCGTAACGCCACGCTGCATACTTTCAAGTCTGTCACTCTCTCTCTCTCTCTCTCTCTCTCTCTCTCTCTCTCTCTCTCTCTGTTGATTTCAATCTCGTCCTCTCTATCTTTCTCTGTTGAAATTAGGCGTGTAATCGAAAAAGCGTTTTTTTTCTCTCTTCTTTTTCATCTCTCTTATATATTTTTATTCATTTTGTCGAGTGCACTTAAAAATTGGAGCAACATTGCATTAAGTAGTCTGAGCCGTATTTCGTGAGACAATCACTGTCAGAAATTCACATAATCTACATTTTCATTCGTATCAATTCGCGAAGACAATATATTACCACCGCCTATGTTGTACGCTACAGCGTCTAACGTAACAAAATCGATTTACATAACGATCTTTCTGATGTTTTGCATCATTTTTTGGAATTTATGTGCATTTACTATGGATGGTTTTTTTCTTTGCTTCTTTCGATTTCGTTAGATTTATCTTATTTTTCGACTTGATTGATTGACTATGACGCCCATTCTCGCTTCGTTCACTTACCCGATGCTGCCTGTGTATGTGCGCGCACGCGCGCGCGCGCTATTTTGATTTCAACGATGAAATGGGTCGCACAGAACCTATGAAAAATTAACTATTGAAAGTGTTAGTGAAATGTTTGATTTAACATTTTTTCCCTTTCAATTGGAAACGTGCTGCTGCTGAACAAATCACGTGAATGAAGCTTGCATTGATGCATTGCAACCCGAATAAATATTGATTGGTTTTGTCTTTTGATTTGTATTGCCACAAATCTGGCTCATAATAAAATATGATGGATCCGACTTTTACGAAAATCTTTCTACGAAAACATTATCTCGACCGAGTGAATTAAATAGTCGACGCGCTATATCTTTTTTCCTCTCTTTCTTTCATTTCGGTACACGAGTTAAACCATGCAACGAAGAAAACAAACCGAAACAGAAAACATAACGAGCCTTTACAGAAACGCTTATTCAAGGTGTTGCACAATGAACTTGACCCACATTTCGAATTGTGTTTATAGGCGAACACAAACCGTCATTTGCCCATCCATTTAAAATTGAATAACCGAAGGCTAACCCAAAAAAAAAACAATTCACAGACCCATTTATTGCCGACCAATTCACCAATATTCTAGGGTTTTGTGTGTATGTGCTCGTTCGTGCACCCAACAGAAGACACACACACACACACACACACATACAACTGAAATCACTTTATTTACGCAAGAAAAATTAACTAATACAGTGCAATATGGCTGCAATTTTTGGAGCTTTAACTCAATTACACAACTTTCCGCGATACGAAAGTACGATTTTTTTGCTTATATAAATGAATATGGCCTCAACAGAAAAAAAAACTAAACGAAAAATGAACGCATACATACACACACCCAAAATGTTGAACAAAAAATGAATCTTAATCGAGAGTGTACTCCATACGTAATGTACAATGAAGAAGGTTGCATAATTAGTCTTTTTTTTCATTTTTTGGGGACGAACAATACGAACATTAAAACCAAAGACGCACACAAATTATGTGATTTTGATGTGTCGTTGAATGTTGGAAGGTGCGTTCGAACGCGAACGAAAGAAGAAAAATTCTATCCTCAAGCGGTGCTATGGACTGTGCTGACCTGTATGAATGCATGGAGAATGCCAATGATGGCAACGGCAGTTTCTGTGACCGCACATTGTGCATTCACATTGTCGTCTCTATGAAAAGCTCGTGTATTTGGGTGAAAATGGCGATGAAAATATTAACTGGCAACGGCGACAACGATAACGATACCGAGAGTCAAGTAATGCTATTGCGTATCGTTGCGTGAATTTTGATGCACCAGAGAAACAGGTAGAACGACAGTGATGGAGAGGCATACACACAAATACACATACCGTATGCCACATTAAATGGATAATCAACAGAAATTGCCCATGACCTGGTAAAGTGGATGGATTCAAAGATCCATCATGTTCACAATGCGTTCGCGTTTGCGCGCGACCGCACCATCCATCGTGCGCCCATTATGTAATTGGGCAAATACACACAATTTCGGTTAAGTGTTGTAATCAAATTGACGAAATATTAAAGATCATACAGTTACAACATTGGTTTTGGACCGACCTCATTCACTCTCATTCGTGTCGATCGCATAATTTTCGGCGTAACAGCTAAAGTGAAGCAAACTTTGTGTGTCTATGTGTGTGTGGTGTGGATGCAATTTTGAATTATGATCGTAACTGATTAGCCATTTAATTCATCGACTCTTTTGCGCGCTCGCGCTAGTGTTCGTTCGTTTGGTTTTTATGGGATGCGTCTAATATGGCACCGTATGTGCCATTCGATTATTATGCTCGTTTTTCTATGTGTATTTAACAATGATCGGGCGTATACATACATTTGTATTCGAAGCACTGCAACATTTTTATAATAGCATTATAATCGTTACAGCCATATATATATATATATGAATTTGTGCGATCGCTAGTGTGCTGACACGCTCACGCTCGCCAATTCTCAACAGCAGCGGCGCGTGAGAGCGATAGAGTAAGGGACTATAAGCGACATACTCTTTGATATGGTTCTGTTCGTGATTTTTGTTTTATATTTGATCGTGTGTCGATCGAATGTGTGTACACTGTACAGTGTGCATGAGTGTGTGTTGTTACGTGCGAAATTTGTATCGTGAATATATAACAAAATTGACTGGATGTAATTCTTATGTAATTTTAAATATGAAATACGTTTAGTTCGATTTCAAATTGTTTCTGTGCCACTGATGATGAGATTCTAGGCCCACCCGATTTCAAATGAACTCAACATCACATCACACGGTTTTCGTTTCAGACCGAAACAGATGCAGTCAGCGATAAAAGACCGCTGCCGACACAGAAAATTATTACGGAAGAAGTAATTTTCGCATATTCTAATGCAATGTTTCGACGCAAGCATACGGCTCTTCAGAGCAGATCGATGAGAAGAGATGAATAGAAACAAAAATAAATGGATATTTTTTTCGCATAACCCAATCGTGATTCATGCGCAGTTCATGATACTTTGATTGTATTTGTTAGAATAAGTAACTATTTGTTACTTACTCAAATAAACACTTACAAATCCAAACAAAAAAAGAAAACAAACAAATAAATCGAAAAAAAAGAACGCTCATCCCAGTTAGTGCTACGTATGCAATGATGCGTGATATATTTGTGCACAAATTTTTTCTTTTCACTCGCCATGTATGTTTATTTTCGAAAATATCTCGCCTTTTAACAGTAATAAGCGGCTAGACGGTTTAAATTCTAAGGTCATCGACGGTCAAATTTATTGCGTTTCATTGCAAAATACTGTTTATATACGAATATGTAAGGTACAAAGTTTTGGTTTCGGGAGATTTGCGTGTTCTAATGTTGCTGCTATTTGTTTATTTTCAATCGATATTCTCATTTCGATTTGTATATAATTGCATTAAATTGGATTGACTGGTCAAATTCACGCGATCGAATCAGAATCAAGTCGATTGCAGTGGAACAAAAACAAAAACAAATATGCAAATCACACTGGACGCGACGTTCAAATTGGCCTTTCCGTTACATATCAAGCAGGTATTGCCACCGTCGTCGTCGTTATCGCTTGATTATAATAGCTTGAACTTGTTCCGCTTATTGTAACAACATAAATACAGAAAAAAAATAATTCAAATTGGGTTGCGAAACGAATTTCGATTTTGAATTGGAACGTGTTGATGAAAACAGCAAAATAAAAATTCTAGCTTTTATGATGAAACCATGTTTATATTTTCCTATAGAAAAACAAAATCTGTTAACACAGGAAAAAAAAACATCGCTTGTCAATTTCATAGAAATTCCCGCGCTGCTTTTGAGTCATCGATTGTTTTGATAACGTCTCTTACTACGAGCATTTCTAAGAACAGACGGGGGAAAAATGGCAACAAAACAATCGAAGATCGAATAATAATTTCAACATAATAACGTGAACGAAGTTACAATAGAATGACGAAATTCGAATTGGCATAAGAGCTTACACTGGTAAAATGTGAATCGGTTTGCACGTGGTAAATTCGGAAAACGATATAATTCTGGTGAAATACGTTTTCCACTTATCGGACGAATGCGGCGGTACGGTATTGAAGAACCAAAACAACAAAGACGCACACACACATACGCTCATACCACACAGAATATATCACTCATATAATAATGATAAAAAGTCGGAAAATGAAACCGAATATTATGTCACTATCAGCTTAATTGTTTCAATCAAAAATTTAAGCCGAAATGATAATTAAAAAGCGATTGATTATTGTGCCGGTCGATATTTTAGCTTATGTTGTATGCAGACAAGAAAACGATATACCGTCAAACTAAAAAGTGATTACTTAAGAGATCAATTGGCATTATGAAACTTCGGAAGATCCATATAACTTGCCTATTAAAATTTTGCAAAAATAAAAACCGAAAAGAAGAAGAAGAAGAAGAGAAGGAGGACAGTAAGAGCCAATGTGTTTGTTCGTTTTTTGGTGCGCCGAGGATTCAGAGTCACAATCTGTTACGAATGTATACCTTGAAATTCAATAGATTATATAATGATTCTCTCTCTCTCTCCCTCTGTCTCTCTGCGTATGTGCTGTTTTTTCTGCTGTTGTTATTCGCCTGATTGCTACCGCCACGAAATTCTCTTTCAAAATGAGTGGTTATAGTGCGTTGATTGGCATGGACCCCAGCATAATAGTCGAGTAATCGCGATTTGTTGTAATGCATTGTCTCCGTTTCTATTGCAAACAATTGTGTGTTTCTCTGCATATTATTTAATCAATTAGTTCGGCAGGTACGATATTTGTCTGTACGAAATATACACAATACACACACCGTTTGATATTATAGCATCAATAATGTGTTGACTAAACGATTTTGCGGTTACAGCATATATATATATGTATATATTCAACGTGCGCGCCTTTTGTAGCTTTTCAATTAGAAAATATCTCTGTATGATGCATATTGTAATGGGGCGAAATGATGAAAACTAAATCGGCATAAATGATGATGATTATCGCATCCCAGTATAACCGTGTGCGCCCCTTTTTGTATTACATTCCATTCAATTGAATTGTTCTGCTTTTGATTAGATCAATTTCACACTATTTTCTATTGACTTACACTTCAATCGGGCACAAACGATGTCATATTCACAGTAAGCACGTGTCTTATGCTCGTCCAATTTCCATTGTAAATGCTCTCGCTGTTGCGCGCGCTCTTTCGTTCTTCCTTTTTATCTCTCTCTCTCTCTCTCTCCGTTTCTCGTAAATTTGCCGTTTTTTTTATTCGCGTCGAATCTTTCGTGTGAGCCTGGCTTCTACATTGTTTACGTAATGCTTTCAATGTACAACTGTCAACAGCCGAACGCGCGGAGATAGGCATGTGTTTCTGACGCGCGGTAACCGCATACACGGTCTCTCTTTATGCCTCTCTGTGTATTGGTATGTTATGTGAATCGGTCAAGTCTTGTTTCAATCTCTCTGCTCATTCTCTGCGATGTGTCATGTACACACATTCAACGAGTCTTGCGTTCGGGGACGCATTACTCTCTGACTGTTATGACAACAAGCGCAATGGGACAAGCAACATGTTTCACTCGAACTGAGAGAACACGTTGCAGGATAGCTGAGTCATATTCCGCGCTGGATTAGATTTTCTATGGCATCAACTTGGAAAAAAGCCCAAAATTGATCAGTCGAAAAACCAATTTTACATGAAATGTAAGAGTATTCGGATCGAATGATGAGTAAAGCTCAACCAGTTTTTTTCTTTATACGAACGGTTTTATGCAACGGTTGTTGTGCAATTAAAAAACACCACAAACATGATGATGAACTATTGACTGAAGTAGAAGGGCTATCTAGTATATCTTTGTCATTCAAAACTTTTAATGAGATTGTGGTTTACAATTTACAAAAGTTATTATAAACAGCTATTAGCTCTTAAAACACCCTGTGCAATAATATTTTAATATTACAACATTGAATAGAACGAATTGATCAAATGAACTCATTTTTTTTTGTTTTTTTGCCCTCACTGCGCGAAAAATTATCAGTTTTTGTTTGGTCGCTCGTCCAATGTTAGTATCTTTGCCCATCTATCCACTGGGCAATAATTCCGTTTTATTCTCAGAAACATAAGCTACCACAGAAAAGTAGCACAAGAAAATGTATATTTTCTTATCCATTTCCTATCATATCACTTGTTTAGTGTCATCATCATCACATATGTCGGCGCTCTTCGTACAAAACTTTGCATTGTTTTTAAGTTTTATTTATATCGGACAAAAGTGAATAATAGAAATCGATCAAATGAACTTGTTGCTGGTTTGTCTTTCGTCTTCATTGTGCGCGAAAAATGATAAGTTTTCTATTGGATCTGAAGAGTTATTTTGAAGCGGTATCGCCGACCACGGTTGAGCTTGATACCAATTTTCACTGTCGGTTACTTGGCCCATCTTTCCACCGGGCAATAATTCTTGAATAACCCAATCTGATTCGTGACGCCGGAAAAAATATTGTTTGCGACCAAGAGCAAATGGAAAATTCATTTCGTAAAAAAAATTCCATTTACCAGAATCCATTTCTTTGCCCATGCGTCCATCGGCCAATAATTCTTGAGTAAACCAAATTTTAGTAGGGTAATTCTGCCCATAAAAGTATTGTTTGCCATCAACTGTATATGGGAATTGAACGCCATAGTATCGTCCCCACTCACCAGCATTCCATTCTGTGCCCATTTTTCCATCGGGCAATAATTGGCGAATAAACCAAGCTTTACTAGTACTAGACCAATCAAACCGAGTTTTCCCATAGAAGAATTGTTTGTCACCAATTGAATATGGGAATTGAACGGGGTACCAATTTGACCAGCTACCAACACTTGTTTCTGGGCCCATCTTTCCGTTGGGCAATAATTCCTGAATAAACCAAACCTTTTCAACAAAATCTTGCCCATAAAAGAATTGTTTGTCATGAATTCTAAATGGGAATTGAACGTCGTAGAATCGATGCCAGTTACCGTGATCGATTTCTCGGCCCATCTGTCCACCGGGCAATTCCTGAGTAAACCACGCTTCAGCATACACAGATTGCGCATAAAAATATTGCTTCCCATCAATTTTATATGGAAATTGAATTAGATACATATAATCCCAAGAACCCTTTGATTTAATTTGGCCCATCTTTCCGCCCAGCAATATTTCCCGAATAGTCCAGGTTTTATCGTATTCTTGTCATAACAATAATATTTCCCATCAATGTTGTAGAAAAAGTACATGGGTACCCATTCCACATCATTTTTGGGTTTTGTTTCATTTTCAGAAACATAAAATCTATCACCATGAGCTACCACAAAAAATAGCACAAGAAAATGAATATTTTCTTATCCATCTTAGCCTTTACGATCTTCTTTGAGATGTAATATGCTACTGGCCTGTTGTCGAATTATGAACGTTATTTACATACAGTTCTTTGTACAGGGCTATACAAAATTACCGAAGGTAAAGTTGAATACAAAATCATTTAAAATTCAGATTTCGATCTAGTTTTTGTTTGAATATGTTGCTTGAACTTTACCATTTTGTACGGAATACAATATCACCAGAACATATACTCCATAAGCTTCTGCAAACTTCGACTCATTTCGGGCTATGGTTTAG
Source organism: Sitodiplosis mosellana (assembly GCF_009176505.1). Classification (NCBI taxonomy): domain Eukaryota; kingdom Metazoa; phylum Arthropoda; class Insecta; order Diptera; family Cecidomyiidae; genus Sitodiplosis; species Sitodiplosis mosellana. Next base: position 9,263,765 of record NW_022601467.1, on the reverse strand, counting down.
CCAATTTTTGTTGTAGATCGCCCCACATTTACCTTCCTCGTTAAATTCATTGGCAAAGCTCAACATAAATCGGTCAAATAGGACGTCAAATTGCTGGAATGACGTCACAACGCATATAAGAAACGTGGAAATACGCAAACTCCAAAGGTTGGTCGCAACAGATCGATCTTCTGTGCTGTAAACATGATTATGCTTCAGTTCTTGACTCATAAAATACCATGAGTAGGAAGTGAAAATCTAAGGGAACATGTGCTCATTCAAAATGCGTAAGTGTGGAAGGAGGTGCTGTCGCGGCTATGAAATCCATACTGACTTCAACACTCGACCTGCCTCTAGTGGTCATACACACAACACACGTTGTGCGGTCAATATTTACATGTACACACCATACAGACACGCTAGCATAGGATTTATACGGTTTGCGCAAATGTCAACTTGATAATTGGCCATGCATACGCTTATGTGATTGAAATTTTCAACTATCACCACAAGCGTCGTGTCAGTAGAGCTCGTCTTATCGCCGTGGGTGCTGTGAAAATTTCAAATTTGGTCTTTGACCACATTTTCACTAACCGTGGCGATATTATCGAACTGGGTGCTCATGTGTTACGTGAGTAAGTGCCTCAAGTCTCACGAGTCTTGTAAATCTATATACCATGTCGGATGACAATTATGCTTGGCCACTTTCAAAGAAACAGGACTGTGCTTTCCTTAGCACCAATTGGACGACCCTGCATTGCAATTCCAAAAACTACATATTATGAAACGGATCACACTACGATATCCAATTTGACTCGCTGGTTTTAATTAGGCCAAGAATTCAATTCATGAATTTATGCAGTTTGGTTTCTAATTTTCTCCCTGAATAATATACTTACATCTTGCTGCAATACTGGTCATTAAATACAACTGAAACCAATTGATTTCTTCATGCATACAAATTATAATGAAAAATGTCATGAATGCTTCACTGGACGGCAAAATTTGAAGAAAACACGCGAAAATGACGAATTTTCATTCGATATACCAACTTAAAAAAACAAACTTTATAGCATTTAGATGAAGATGTGTATCGAACACACTATTTTACGCAATAAAATATTGCGAAACTTTTCACCAAATGTCTCTGAACACTGAAACTGAACCATTGAATTGGTGAAACCAATCATCTCAAATCTTCGTTGTGACATGTACGAAATATAAAATTATTATTAGAAGAAGAAAGATATTGTAGATCAACTTAATTTATGCATTAGGTACGCAATATTCCAAATACAGAAAAAACTTTATTGTGCCATTTTCATTTTTTATTCAAACATCTGAAACCGATTCCTCGAACCACCAATTACGATTCAAAGTCCACATTAAAAGCACTAAAACGAAAATAAACCAAATGACATAGGCCGCCAAATATTCAAAACGACTTGGTGACCATAGCACGGTGTATTGCAATTCGTCACCGTCTATTACAGCATATCCATAGCCGATATTGATCACACCCATTCGATAGCTCGATGTTGGGACCACGATTTCAGTGAACTTTCGATCATTTTCGGCAGCATTAAAATCATTCATCATTTCATTTCAGATCCCGGATGCGACAACACCGAAAAGTGTGTTAATATGATATTCAACATTTGGTGTGAATCTGAAGGTGAACCCGTTTCATTGAGATCTGGATAAATATGCGCAATTAAATTGATGTTGAACAAACGTAATCGATTTTTGATCACTAGTGTGCTGGTCTCGTTGAAGCTTTTGTGACAGCAATTTGTTTTAAAAGCCGTAGCAGGATCATCGCCTTTGCCTCCAATATCATTATCACCGGGAATGTGAAAGGTTTCAACACAACACTCGTTCTGAATATATGATTAAATCGATGCAAATAACGTTGGTATGGTTCATCGGCCGCTACGCTACCTTCTTCCATCAAATCACCTAGGAAACAAACTACATTTGGTTTTGTATAAGCAAAGGCTTGTTCAAATGTTTCGTCTAATGAATTGCAATTCCGCTGTAAAAATTCGTGTCGTACGTTTCTTCGAGTATTTGTGGATCGGACACGAATAATATTGTTGAACAGTTTGCTGTTTGACATCCTATTGAACTCCATCTCAACCGTTGTAACGAATAAAATAACAACTCATTTAAAAATGGTTAAATACAAAAACGTTTAAAAATAAAACAAAATCGTCTAGAAAAAATGTCAATTTCGTCTAAAGGAAATGGTCCCTTTTTTTAACAAATTCGTCTAAAATATATTTATTTTTAAATGATCATCTAAAAATCTGACAATTTTTTTCTTAACAAAATCGGGTTTTAAAATAACAAAATCGTCTAAATACAAGCTTTCTGAACAAATTGACAAAAACGTCTATTTACAAAATGTTTATTTAAAGTGACAAAATCGCCTGAAACACTCTCAAGAATCACAAATTCATATTATACCCTGTGACAATAAAGTTTCCGGAATTCATCATTTTAGCCGCTTCAGGTATAGGTATTGTGTAAAGTATTTTTTTCCTGAGTTGGTACAACCTTAACAAACATCCATGCCAAATTTGAACTCAATATGTCAATTAGTATAGCTGTGGCAGTGGTGTAAGTAATACCCCAAAGGTACCAATGGCGATTTTCAGCAGACTTGAATACGCGATTGTTGTATCAACTTCGATCAACTGAGAATTCTTTTCGAACATTTCATTGATGTTTGATTTTGAAAGCCTTTGCTGTGAGATGAGCTCAAATTTTGTGAGGGCTGGCATACGGATTCGGAAGCCGTTGCCTTTAATATCGCCATAGGGCTGGAATACACGAAGGATTCGTAGATTTCGGCAAAATTTGAACACGTTGTATATATTGTCGCTCAGATCGCAATAATCCAAATGAAGCATTTCGATGTGTGGGAAGAAGTGATTGGCACCATCAAAGCTACCTTGTTGTATTTGAAATCGTACCAGCGTCAAACTGCGTAATGAAGGGCAGTTCCGAATAATCAAGTCAAGAAGTCTAACGCTCGTCATTGAAAATAACGATGAATCGATTCGCAAGCACCGAATGTTTTTGCCTAATGTCAACAACAGTTTTCGAATCTTGTGCAATGCCATCTTTTGTTGAGTTGAATCCACCGTTGTGTGCTTCTCCTCAAAAACCTGGCACGCAATTTCTCTGAATTTTTTGCATGTATCATAAAGCGCCACCAAATCCAAACATGTTAGCTGCTTAAAAATCACAACCAAAGTCTCATCTTTGATATTCAGAATATTAGTCGCCAATGGCATGTTATATGACTCATTCGATTCAGACGGTTGTGTCCAAGTGTCACCCGGATTCACTTCCATTTGTTGTTCACCGATATGATGCAATCTTTTGGTCAAACAAGCGGTTGCACTACTCGTGGATTTGTATAAAATTGAACCGAAGATGTATCGTGATCGCTTATTGAACGAAAACTTTTCGATTTGGAATGGCAGAACTGATTGATAACCATCTAGAGTAGCTTTAAAAATTGAAATTACCTTATCATATTTGATTTCGAGCCCGCATTTCAGCAAAACTTTCCGCGCATCAATCAAAAATACTTCAACATAACCCTCAAACTCTTCACTGTATCTTTCTGCACAAAGATTCAGATTTTTGAAAATTTGTGCTTGCAGAAGTTCAAATGTACCAGGCTGCCTCTACAATTCGATGATAATTATTCTTTGCGTAAACATAACAAAAGTCCCGTTCATAACAGAAAAAACTTACATTTGTATTTGCATAAGGCTGTGCATCATTGACAAGGTGTGCATGAAAAAATTTCATCCAATGCTGCATATTTTCTTTGAACAATTCGGACAGACCATGTGAAATAAGCGAGTAAAATATTTTAGTCGATTCCCACATTATGCTATGAACCATTCCTTGAGTTTCGATATCCATTTGCTTCATCTTTGTAACATCTCCACACATTAGCATCAGGTCAGTAAGCGGTTTGGTGAGTCGATCTAGAACGAACTTGATTTCATTCCTGAATTCTGCTGTTTCGCATTCTAAGCGGTAGCGTTTGCACATCAAATGCACTGCATCTAGTGCACCATCAATACGATTGTATGTGTCACTCTTGAGTATGTCAACTAAAGAGTCCATCAGCGTAGGACATTTTTGGGAAGAGTCATGGCTGAAGATTGAATCAATAATATTGCATAGTTGTCTGCGTACGGGAGCGTAATAATTGACCATTTGGGACACAATATTTTTTTTGATCTCACTTCGATCAACATCGATAATTTTGCCACTTTCGTTGTCAGTCTACATGTAAAAATATTAGATAAAACGAAGTCTACTTTAAACCATAATAAAAATCAGTTTACCTTTGCCCAGTTTTTTTTATGGCGTTTCTCAAAATGTTAGCAGCAAGTAGTTGATGTGTTTGATTCACGTTTTTTTTCGATCGCAACACACAATAGTGATTGATGGAAGCCAGGTCGTTTTTCTTCTTCAATCCAAAAATATCAAAACCACCGATGTAATTATGGTTGCTGAACATGAGACGTATATTCTCAATCTGGTTAATATTTCGTTCTTTGGTTTTCCAATCGAAATTCGTTTTATTCTGTCGAACGCGCGTTCATTTATTTGCGATTTATGACTAAGCTACTAAATTGAATGCACTATTTTTGTGAATTTTTTTGAATAATTCACAAACTAGTATATCTGTCGCATACATTTGAGTAAAATATATAAATGGCAATATTTCCGTTGTATCAATCTCAGACATTTTATGTAAAGATGTTGATAAATTGGCTGCGGTGGTCTCCGGTACATGCACGACCATGTATTGCGATACGCAAGCGTGAGTGTATGTTTGCAACGCATAATTTCTAGCTACACGGACATTTATTATATTGAGTGCGAAAAAACATTTTTTTTTTGAACATTTAACGCTTCACATAGCCTTTGTCCCTCTGGAAACGTTTACCAAAGGTCATTTCGGACCGTTTGCTATGTGACTATTATCAAGCATTTTCATCTTGGTTGTATGACTATGTTTTTGTTTTCATGTGCCTACTCGTGTATATACTGCAAAAATTACAAAAAGAGCCAGGCTTTTCACGAGGCGAGAACTGATAGTTATTGTTAAACATTGTAAATTATTATAAATTGATGTAACAGTCTTGCACTCTTTTCCGGCCAAACCCTGATCCATACCTCTATTATATTCAGCTTAGCGGTGTAGAAAAAAATTAAAATAAAGAGGTTTTGGATAGTTAAACACAGATTTTCATTTAATTTTACTCTTCATCTTGTAATATTACAAATTATCGACAAAATTAAATGAACAAATTGATCCAACGAACTGACATCTGGTTTATTTTCATCGTCACTGTGCGCGAAAAATGATCATTTTCTCCATTTTCCCCATTTTCCACGGTCGGTTACTTCGCCAATTCTTCCTTCGGTTAACAATTGTTGAATAATCCAACGGTTATCTTTTGCTTGGCGAAAGAAATATTGTTTGCCACCAACAGAAAATGGGAATTGTTTTTCGTAAAACACAGGCCATTCACCAGTAGCTCTTTCTTCACCCATCCATCCACCGGGCAATATTTCCTGAATGAACCAAATTTTTGTGTCCTTATTTTGCCCATACAAGAATTGTCTGCCACTAACTCGAAATGGGAATTGAACTTCGTAAAACCGATTAAATGCACCAGAATTGGTTTCATTGCCCATTCTTCCACTAGGCAATATTTCTTGAATAAACCACCTTTTTGAACACCGATTTTGCCCATAGAAGAATTGTCTACCACCAATTTCAAACGAAAATTGAGCTTCGTAAAAATGCTGAAATTTACCAACATCTGTTTCTTTGCCTAACTGTCCACCATGTAATTTCTGCATGAACCAATTACCATCTGCACGTTGCCCATACAAATATGGTCTGCAACCAATGTAAAATGGAAATTGAACTTGGTAATATCCCCAAAATATACCATTTTCGGTTTCTGGACCCATCCTTCCGTCGGGCAATAATTCTTGAATAAACCAGCTACGACACGGACTTTGCCCATAAAAATATTGCTTTCCACCATCTTTATATGGTAAATGAACTTTATATTTATGACTCCATGAACCTGCAGATTTGGTTTTACCCATCTTTCCGCCGGGTAATAGTTCCCGAATTTCCCAAAACTTATCGTCTCCTTGTTGATAATAATATTCTTTCCCACCAATAGAATATGAAAAAAAGGGTCCTGTATCATTGCCAAATGCAGTAGTACTATGAGCTACTACGTAAAAGTAGCACAAGAAAATATATGTTTTCTTATTCATTTCTACTCGACGATCTTCTGTAAGATGATATATGTTACTGAACCGTTGTCGAAATATAAAAGTCGTTTGAATACAGTTCTTTTCATTATATTTTGAAAATGTATTGCTCTTATTGCCATATCAAATCATGGTTGTTACAGAAAACTACATCTTATGGAACAAATCATATTACGCTTTTCAATTAAGTGTGTGTGCGAATTCGTGTGTGCCATAAAATGACTTAATAAGGCAATACGATTGCGCCCAGTTTATTTATAATTCGTGCGCGATTTTCTGCTTACAAAATTTCAAACGAAAACACCATAAATGATTATGAATTCTCTCATTCTCATTGGAAACGAAATGTGTCATGAAAGATTCAGTGTGTGAGTAGCCAGTTCTATATTGCTATGCGGAAGAATATCCTCTGTGGTGGAGCTGTGTAAAATGCAGTGTATACAACACCAAAGGCAGCGCAATACAGTTTATTATACTTATGTATTTCCAACACACACAGTAATGCGTACAGTACGATCTTGGCGAAGAAGGGTCACTGTCATCACTTCCACAGATTAGAAATATTAATTGTTCGGGGACAAATAATTTTGTTTATTTGTGAAAGTACAAGTAAACCGCGCGTGCCTTCTTCCACCACTTGTATTGGTTTTACATTGAAGGGCGCTGCACGCACCTTAACATTCATAATACGAATTCAATGCGAGTGGAGGCGCCCAATGAAAAATGGCACCAATTGCTCGTGCTACGGTTAACTCGTACTTTTTTTCATGGCTCACAAATACCAATGCAAATAGTTATCCGTATCGGTGAAAGCGTTCGATTATAAGGATCGCAGTTACGGATAAAAATCTTTATCCGCACAATATAAGGTTTCAGAATTATCGAGAATTATAACGAACTTTTGTATTGTAATCACCTTATAAAGCAAAACAGGAATTGATCTTCGTAAAACATACCCCATTCACCAACATTTCTTTCTTGGCCCATCCATCCACTGGGCCATATTTCCTGAATAAACCAAATTCTTGATTTCCTATTTTGCCCATAAATGAATTGTCTGCCACCAATTCGAAATGGGAATTGAGCTCCGTAATATCGCCAAAATGTAACATGATCGGTTTCTTGGCCCATCTTACCGTTGGGCAATAATTCTTGAATAAACCAGTTACGATCCAAACTTTGTCCATACAAATATTGCTTTCCACCATCTTTATATGGAAATTTAACTTTATAATTATAACTCCATTGACCTGTAGATTTGAATCTACCCATCTTTCCACCGGGTAATAGTTCCCGAGTTTCCCAAAAATGATAACCAGAATGACTTTCCTCCTCTTGTTGATAATAATATTGTTATTCCCAATATGTAAAAAAAGTTGCTGTATATGTGCTGAATTCAGTGTTATTATTCGAATCTGATGTCTCCGTTTGAAGTTTAGATATATGTGATTTATTACTATGAGCTACGACGTAAAAGTAGCACAGGAAAAATATGTTTTCTTATTTATTTCTCCTCGGCGATCTTCTGTAAGATGATATATGTTACTGGCCCGTTGTCGAAATATAAAAGTCGTTTGAATACAGTTCTTTTCATTATATTTCGAAAATGTATTGCTCTTATTGCCATATCAAATCATGTTTGTTACAGAAAACTACATCTTATGGAACAAATCATATTACGTTTTTCAATTAAGTGTGTGTGTGTGTGTGAGATTGAATTCATGTGTGTCATGAAATAAGCTAATACGATCGCGCCCAGTTTATTTATAATTCGCGCGCCATTTTCTGATCAATAATTTTCAAACGAGAATTTGTGCAAAGCAATGGCCAAAATTTGTTCACACATAAAATCAACACCATTGCTGATTATCAATTCACTCATCGTCATTGGAAACGAAATGAGTCATTCAAGATTCAGTGTCTCACGTGCTGGAAGAAAAGAACGAAACGTATAATGAAAGAAAACAATGATTGATTGGTTTTTCTTCTATTTTCGTGTTAAACTTGTTCTGTTCTCACTAAACTGAGCAGCCAATAACAATTTATTTGTTTATTTCTGTATAGTTAGGATGTATAATAATAATAATAATAATATGTATATCTATTGGGTCTATTCATGAAAAGTAGAGAGGTGATGTTCTTCAACATTTGCAGTGATAAAAGTGTGTGTGTGAGTGTTTTCGTTGACCAATGACACATCATTCCAACAGATTTTCATCCCAACGCGGGAAATCAGACAGAATAGAAACGAAACCCAAAAAAGGCAATATTGGGAAACATGCGCTCATTCTCTACATCTCATCAATAGATTTGTATTCATTTTCTTTTGTTTATTTTTTTTTTGGTAAATACAATTTCTTCTTCACTTTTTTCATGTTTAGGTGAATGCAATGGCCATTCTATCAGATGCCATTCGATAGCACGTGAAACGCAAACAATTTGCTTGAATTTCATACACTCGGTTCGTTAATTGCAGATTAATATTATCGGTGATTTGAATATTGAGAGCTCACAATATGTACCCAACAATGAAAATGAATGGCTCCAGATAAGAGCAGCATTGCTGCGATTCACACTATTTGGTATTCGCATTTCGATTTTTTGTTCGTTTTCTCTTGTAATGGGTTGTGTTTTTTTTCCCTCAAAGTCTACGGTGGATTTTCCACCCGAACAAAACGAATATTTTCTTCAGAAAATGAAAAAAAAAATATGATTATAATATTAGTACTTTTTTTGCATCATTTTTTTTCCATTTTTACCTCATTAACATTTTCTAAAAAATAAATTCTTTTAAATTTTTTGTTTAAATTTTAGTTCAAGAATATGTTCATATAATTCATTTTATATTTATTTTTTGTTTTGTTATTTATTTTGGATAATTTTTTGTTTGTGTTTCTTCTCGTTCTGGTGAAGCAATAGGTGTACTCCATTTTTAAGCTACAGCTTACTTTTCGTAGGCTAGTGTTTTGTGTGTGTGTGTTAGAGAGAGTGTTATGTTGTAATTATTAAAATGGTAATGCTACTGAAATTTCTAGAATGTCATAAATCTCGCTTGAATTGTGTCTGTCTGTGTATTCGTGTGTGTGTGTGTTTTCTTCTTTGTTCAAATATTATTCTGGTTATTATCTGAATTTCGAAATTCCTTTCAAATCATCGGAAAAAACTTCGTACGATTTGCTTTTTATATCATTTAATAAAAAAATTAACCATTTTAGCCTCCTGTTTGTTGCATTAATGTGTTTTGTTTATCTTTTGCTCTGTATTTTGTTTCTGTAGTATGCATATCAATCTGTTGAATATTATTCCAATACGATTACGTTTTCAAAAATCGATTTCACATGTATCCATGTATAATTCTTCAAAATAAGAAGCTCAATGTTTTTTGGACATTTTATTTGTTGTTGTTGTGGTTGTTGTATGTATAATTTTATTTGTAGCGCGATGTGAGCTCATATATTTCACTTGAAATTCAAATGATTGGATGAAAAGTACAAAAAAAAGAAGGTTCACTTTCAAATTATGAATGATCTATTGACAAAACCGACAACTGTTGATTTCTATTTCTTTTGATTCGTTCAATTTTGGCCTGGTGGGATTTTTGGAAGATTCTACAAAATTATATATGGCGGCTATGAAAGCACATTTGCGCGAAATGACTCACTTTCATTTCATCATTTTTCGAAGCGAGAACATTGTTTCCATAGAAATTAAAGCGGTTAAGAGGTCTACTTGAGAATTCTTCATCATTTTGAATTTGCTTTCATCTCAAGGCTCATATTATAAGCGAATTAGTTCAAACATTTTGTGCTCTCTTTCTCTTCGAGTTGAATCTCTTGATTGCAATGAAAGTGTCGAGAGAATTCCTTTTATATGAATTGTTTCGATGTCGATCTCCCCCCATTGAGTCATCAAATGACTTCAATATAATCGATCTATCGATAAAACAGAGATGGACTTTATGAGAAAATTTAAATAAAATTGAAAGATAACATTGTATTGCAAGAACAAAATTGGTTGATGAGAGCCTCATAATGGGTCAAAACATAAATTGTGTTTGCTAAATGTATAACTCAATTGGGAGGAAAAGCAGTTGCAGAAACAACAGGTTTGTTTGTTTTGGTTTATTCTTCCTTCCGAAGCAAGCGAATTTTACACGGACTTTAAATCAAGGCACATTTTGCATTTTTTGTAGGAATCGGTCAAGTAGACGACAGTAATCAGTGTGTGTGTGTGTGTGTGTGTGTGTGTATTGATAAACGATTTGGTTGGCTGTATGTGTGTTTCTCTGTTCACTTAATTTCAATGAATTTTGTCTACACTATTTTAGCTATCATTTGTATTTTGTTCATCCGTTCGTTAATAAAAACAGTTTCGTTAGCAAATCATGTGTGATTGCAATATTCATTTGTCAGTGTTACAGAAGCCTATCGATGAAAAGGGACTAGAATGTCAATGATCGCTGGAATCAATATCATTCATAGCCAAAACACAATTTAACCCACGATTTCAATCTTCAGCATCTTTTCCGAATTTAAAAAAAAAACACTTTTCATTCTCTCAATGAATTCCATTTTCTCTAAAATACTACAAAAAAAATTTAATCTACCAAGAAATGATGCTAATTTCTATGCATTTAGTACCTTAATAGTTCAGATAGTACCTTAATACCTTCGTTTCAATTGATTCAAATCGATTCTATTCATATTTCATCGGAAGGTTTTTATAACGAGCACCATTTTTTAGAAGAAAAATAAAATTGTAACAAAATCGATAACCGCAAATTCATGTGTTAGTTCGGACATTGTGTTGGAACAAAAACAGATATCAATGGTGGTGGGGGAGTGGTGATTTTGCTAAAACATTTGACGTTCTGGAAGGAATTCGAAATACAAGCAAATAGAAATACATCCTTAGAAACCAAATCAATATTTCCCTTGAATTTCAATATAATCCATGAGCTACAAAATACAACAGCCATTTTTCTTCTTCTTCATTTATCAACATTTAAAGTAACAAACCGCATTTTGTTTTGTTTTATATAAGTATAACTTAGTAATTTTTTTGTTGTTAAGTTTTCATGAGTTTTTGCTCTCTCGGTTCATTTTAACAATAATTGACAACAAACGAGTAACATGTATTTCCAATTTATCATTTTTTTTTTTTTGTTAATTTTCATTTCGGCGAAGGAACTCTTTCTCTCTTTCGCTTTCACACTTGACATTTTGTGCTAGGATTTCGTGTCAATTTTTTTTTTCTAAATATTCCATGACATACGTCCACCTTTCTAATAATTTTACTTTGTTTTTTAATTCAATTTCTTCTAAAAACAAACGAAGGAAACAATTAAGCGAATCAATTTGTCTTTTTGGGCACCATTTTTCGTTATACTTGTTTCGAAATCAAACCGAATTGAGTCCTTCAATCACCTGTGGTGTGAATCCGAAATGTGATGCAAACGTAGGATGCAGATGTGGCAGATAGAAAAAAATCAAGGCAAATGTTCAGGTCGGCTGTTGTTTTTCAGCTTATTCTCTTAGTTTTGCTATTAACATGGTATTCTTTTCCATCGACATTATACTGTCATCGCAGTGGAGAGATCGTTAGTTATCAATGAATATGATTTCTTCTGTGTGCATCAAATGAAAAAAAAGAAGACAAACTCATACAAATTTGATGAAAAAGAGGTCGAAATTTTGTCGAGAAAACAGGAAAAATGCAAAAAAAAATCAATTATTTCTTTGTCAATAAGAAAATTTATTCGATAAAATAAACATAAATGAAACAAAAAAAAAAAAAAAAACAAAAAAAATAAAATTAAGTTGGGTGAATAAATTGATATTTTATTTAAACGAATAAAATATAATGTGTGCTTGTGTACTAAGACTCTCAACTAATTTTTAAATCTCCACTTGCGTCTAGTTCGTTTGTTGTTCTTTTTTAATTAGTAACTTCAATAATAATTCTTTTTTTGTTAAATGTTTGCCATTTTTGTTTGCCATATGTTTTCATCTCTAAAATGATTTGTTTTGTTGTTGTTGTTGTAATTGCATCTACAAATGTCCAAAGCAGTATCTTTTTTTTTTGATTTCATAACTGTACTGATTTGAGTAGCTAATATTTTTTGTGCATTTCATTCAAATAAAATGTAAAATTTAACATTTGATTCTTGTTGTTATTATTTTCATGAATATTCATCAATAAATTGAGCGTGAAAGAAAATCGGTGGAAAATCTAGTGAAAAACGGTGTGCAATTTGGGTTCAAATTTTGGCATCTGGAATTGGTTGGGAGTGTTAAGAGATTAGCCCGAAATATCTTGCGTAAATATCAATTGATTCTGTAGAGCATTGCAATAATTCATTCGAAACTCTTGTTGTTCGATTAAGTAAAGGCCATATTCTTGATTTCCCCGAATCATGCCCATTTCGCCAGAACTGTGCCCAATTTCTCCGCAAAACTATCCACCGATTCGGTTGCACGCATATCAATTGTTTTTTCATTGTATTTTGGGTTTCTTTTCTTCTATATTTATCATCATTTCCAGCTCGTTTGCGGCTGATTGCAACGCATGTGTAACAACCAAATATTTTCTAATTTGTAATAGTGTTTCAATTAAATCGAAAATGAGACGTGACATCTCAATGAGTTATTGTTATCATGGATACTGCATTCGACACAACGGTCGAATGCATAACGCGCCATTTTAAATAATTTCAATTTGGCTGTCAATCGAAATGACACACTCCGTTCTGGCTGCCGTTGCATTTACAAACATCCCGCGCCGACCAGAACGAGGTGTGTGTGTGTGTGTGATTCGTATTGTTTTCCGTTTCGTTTCAATGTTTTATTCTGATAAACATAAAATAAAAATATTTATATCAAATATTCATTTTTGTTTTGCCCCCTACAATTGATCTAACTATGTTTTTTTTGTTGTTGGTTTGTTTAAATGTGTACAATTAGTATATCAACTACTCAATGAATTTTTTTTGTTTATTTATTTATATGTAGACTTATGGTTGTTTGTTGCTGTTGTTGTTGTTTTTTTTTTCTGCTAATTAGTCATTTTACTCATTTTATTTGGGAATCTAAACTCTTTTTTTGCATTTAAATTATATTAATCGATTTTTATTCTCAATGTTTTTGCTTCACTTGTAGAAGGTGCATCATTTCAACTAAAGCAGGCTACAAACTGGTAAAAATCTCTAATTGAAAACTGATTTTGGGCTCTGGCTCTCTCTCTCTCTCTCTTTCTTACCTTCTTCTCCTTTTTTTCACTCTTTCTCTAACTAAAATATAAACACTATTTCAATCTTCGATTCTGATTTCTATTTTGTTTCGTTTTTTTCTTTCAAACACTTATGTTGCATCGTGTATTGTGTTTATTGTACGGTAACTTAATGGTATAAAGGTTTTGTTCACAAATTCACGAGATAAAGAGAAACAAATAAATATTGCAACTGCTTGAGAGAGACAAAGAAAATAGCAAAAAATATCGGAGAAAATTGCGGCTTTTCGTTCAAGTGCGTGAAATAAAAACAAAACTGATCAAACGACAAACACCATTTGGCTAGTTAAGAAGCCATTAAAAATCACATTTTGATCGATAATGGTTGAATCAAAAGTTTTTTTTTTCAAATTTTATTCTTACAAATTTGAATTGCGACAACAACATTTTTCTCTTTGTCAACGGAAATTGAAATGGTTTTCGTTTTATCATCAAAAAAATAAACATGATGAATGGAGCATGAAAAGGTCTCTGAATTTCTCTAAACAATGTACGATTTTGTATCAACAGTGGATCATTATCAGTATATGAAGTAAAAAATAAAAATGTTCTATCATCATAACATGACAATGAGATGTACTAAAAACATTCATACATATATCGTTGAAATTGCTCATCAGGTGAGAACAAATGTTGGGAAAATGTTAGCTTTTTGCATTTTTTTTCTTCTTTTTTGAACCATAATAGATTCATCACAAATTTCATTTGGTTTTTTTTTCATTCCGTTTTATTCTGTACATTTAAAAAAAGGAGTCTTGCGCAAATTTGGTACAAATTTACTCGAATTCAATATTTCAAACTTAAAAATGTTCGCAATTTCTTTTTGTTTTGTCGGTGTTGATCTTTGTGTTTTTTTTTTTTTCAAAACGAAATATCCAACATTCGGAAAAAATATATTTGAAAATTAGCCAAATGTTTCAATAAAATAAATCGTCTTTGCAATTTACGTTCGCTTTCATTCATCAGCACACCATGCCAATACATAATTGTCGTTAGCTTTTCTCTCGCTATTTTGTTTCGTTCATAATTTGCAAATTTCTTTGTTAAATTAATTAATTAGCATTTTGTCTCTAATAACATAATCTCTAAATTCTAATTTACATTGGTATAAACATGTTTGTTGTCATAATTTTTTCATTATATCTATTTTTATTTAGGTTTTCTCTCCACGGAAAATCATCGATTCGGAAAATATTCACAAAAAATAGAGAAGAAGAAGGAAATAAAATAGACAGAACATCGTTGAGACACGATGTGAATGGTCAGGTAAAAGAAGGTGTTGATGTGTTTAATTTGGATGGGTCGAAAAAAATAAAATCAAATTGAAAACAGAGAGTAGGCAATAATTTAAGGAGAAGCCCTATTCATATTAATCATAGATTTCCCGACATTAGCAATTAACGATTAGATTTGGACAGCGTTTTTGTAAGTGGGTATTTTTGAAGAAGGTGGTTTTGTATACATTGTTTTGTTGTATGACAAGCGGAGAACAAGTCGAGTTAATTCAAGCAAAGAAAAATTCAATGTTATCATACTTTATATTTACAAAAGGAAAAAGCAATTTCAATCAATGTTTTTCTCTTTCTCTTCTCAACAATAAACTTATCAAAATTAACCAAAAAAAAAGAGTGAGAGAGAGAGAGAGAGAAAATAAAATAAAAATAACAATTAGTTGCTTTCATGCATTTTAAAACAATAAGAACAAAAGTAACAAATTTTTTTTCCTCTTCTAAAAAACTAAGCTCTAGTTATAGAAATGGGGAAACAAGGGAGGAAAAAATAGGATAAAAATAAATAGCGAAAAATTAAATCGATTAAATCGGTGCCATATTGCATTTTTTCGGTGCATCTTTTCTTTTCCCCGAAACTTTTTTTCGTTTAGCTAACGATGTAAGTGTGGCGGCATTTTCGTCGTGTTCGATTCGCTTCAGGAGTAAGTAGTAAGTAAGGTAGGTGGGTGGTGGTGGGTAAGGAAATGAAAAAGAAAATAACATCAGATAGAGAAGATTTGTGTTTTTTTTTCATATCGGATAAAAATGTGAAACTAGCACAAAGTAACTACTGACTATGACGTGCAGATCCGTGTGATTGTGATTTTGGTAACAATGTTCGGTAACAAATGTGCATTCCCAGGGAGATGTGTATGCTACATAGAAGTGAGCGCAACGACATGCATTTTAACGATGAAACGGTTTCATATTCTCTTTCTCCCAGGTTTTAAAATTTTGTTTTTTCCTCTTTTTTTTCTCTCTGTTAAGTACATGTCCTGATTAGTATTTGGTAGTTTCGGTCGATATATTTTATCATAATTCTTTTAACAGCCACCCGAACCGGTAACCCACATTTACTCGCGCCATTTGTGTATATGCGTTTCCATTTAAATCTCTAAATAAAAAATAAAAAACAGTAACATCCATAAAGTGAAGCGCTATGCTAGTGGTGTCACTTGATCAAACAAAAGAAGTCGAAGAAATGGTAATGAAATTTTGGCATAAATAAAAGCGCGGAGGCGGGAGGAAGAGGGGATACAAGAAATGAACGATTTTTACTCAAAAAAAGAAATTAATTTAATCTTAACATTTAAATCGCACGCTTCACTGCTTTGAATTCTTTCTAATTCATTTCATCTGTTTGCGTAAATCTTCACTTTTTTCTTTCATTCGATTATCAATATTGTTATGTTCGTTTTTTTCTTCTGTTAAATAAAAACCAAATTAAACGTAATATTCATGTAACATTACAATTGGTTTGTTTTGTTGTTGTTGTTGTTGGTTTTTGTTTAGATTACAATTTCTACGAATAAACTTGGTGTATATGTATTTCTTAAATACGTAAATTGTGTATTTTGTTCTAAAACTAAATTGTTTTTTTTAATCCATTTGTTGTATAAATTTATTCAACTTTATTATTTAACATATATATTTATTCTGTGTTTTTTTTTTTTAATTTTCGTCTAAAAACTAACCTCCCGTCCTGCACCAACACTATGCCATTATTATTGTGTATTTCGTTTTTTTTTCTCATTAAATTATTGTTTAGTACAATCTACAACTACTAGGGCCATTCGTTATTTTCATCATATTTTTAATCTTTTTTTAGAGTGCTTTGATTGTGGGTGTGTTTGTTTTGTGTATGATGGTTTTTTTTAAAATAATTTTTATTGTTGTTCAGTTTAAATCATCTATTTTTGCTGGCTATTTGCTCTGTAAAGAGTTTTTGTTTTTAAATTTGTATTTAAATTCTTGTTAAATCGAACAACATCGTTTAAACTTATTTTGTTCTGTTCTCTTGTAAGTCATCAATCGAAAAAATCGGCTAAAATGTTATTCGATTTTTTTTATTTATGTTTTTTCTTGTTGTTTTTTTTTTGTCTGCCTAGTTTCTCAACGCATAAGCTTAGCTTCATAAATGTTTAGTACTAAAATTAATAATCATGTGATTAATTTTTTTTTTGTGTATATTTTCCATTGTGTTATTCTGTAATCAGTATTCTGTATTCGGTATACGTATAATTCTGTATGTATGCATAGTTGTGAGTGAGTGGGGGGGTTGCTGCAATTTGTCTGTCTACATTGTTTTGCTTATTTAACTTGTTTTTTTTTCATCATTATTTTTTTGTGTTTTAAATTTTAATTTTAATTTTTTGTAATTTTGTTTTATGTTTTGTTGGTTTGTTTCGTATTTGTATTTTGAATGCATACAACCGACGACGACAGCGACTGCGATGATGAAGACGGCGATATCGATAATGACCGAGTTCCACCACATCGACTTATGCGTCTTGATATTTGGATAGGCGTGCTCTTAGCTCCATGTTCTCCTGCTTCAGTTGCTCTAGCTCTTGATGCAGTGTTGAGTTCTGTAAAGATATCTTGTAAATAATTTATAAAAATAATAATCAACTTCAAGCTAAAATATCAATTGGAATTTCAATAAATAAAATTGATGTTTTATCAAGCAAAAGTCACATCGTGTTTTTTTTTTCTTTCTTTCTGGACTAAATGACTTCTACTTGCATAAAACAAATATATATGGTTCACAATTAAGTGTAAAAAATAGAAAATAAATTAACCTCTTTTTCTAGATACCGCGCTCGCATCGCGATTTGGTTTTCTTTTTGACGGCGTGCGTCACGCGATCGTTTGGCGGCAATGTTGTTCTTTCGGCGTCTGGCCCAATACTTGTCGTCCTTAAGTTCATCGGGCACAAATTGTTTTCTTGATTTTTTGATCATAGGCTGCGGTTTAAGTTCTTCGTCCGAAAATGCACGTGTGCGTGGATCAAAATCACGGCCTGATGACGCAAACGAAAATGCTGTAAAGTTAATTTAATTCATTTTTCTTTTTTGCTGTTACTTTCGATTGGTTTGTTCTCTCAATGAGAAGAATTTGATTGTTTTTTTTATGGAACTGATATGGTTTGGTGTTTCTTTGAAAATTTTGATCATGGATAAGTCTATTTGATTTGAGATTTTTGGAAGAAAAAGGGATGATAAACAAAAAAGGCATCGTTGCTTTTTTTTTGGAACAATATAAAAGGAAATAATAATTGGATTGCGACACCTCAATCAAAAAGGCATCCCAATACAATGGTTTTTGGTCGAAACGAAAAATAAAATGAAGAAAAAAGAAAGATGGAATGTGTATGATATATTCACTCACTTGACTCAGCCGGCGACGGTGGATTTATCGTGTCGGGGCTGACACAATCGGATGGTGATGGTGAGCGTTCGCGTTTTGTTGTGATGTGACCTAAGCCTAGTGCTAATCCAGTCGAATAACCCAATGAATCATTCACCGATGGACGATGGTTCAAACCAGTTGGATGGCCCAAATGTGTTCCGGGCAAGCCATCAGGAATATTGTTCTCAGACAAAAACTCATCTAGGTCAGCATACTGTAAATTTATTCAATTGGATCATATTTATTTATTTCAATCATGTCAAGTTGGGTTTGCTTCGGTTTTTTCCCTTAGTGCGGAGAGATATTGTTGTTGAAAAAATAGGAATAAAAACGAAAATGTTGAAAGAAGAAAAAAAGAAATAATAAAGCGGATGAATGCTATGCTATCGGTCGACATGACTTTCAAATTGCACATATTTTCTTTAAAAACACTATGAAGCTTTAATGTTGGAAAAGCAAAAGCGCCCACAGTTATGCTACATGCGCACCATAATCCCGTTACTAATAAAAAATTATTTGTTTTTGATTTGGCCATGTTTAAAATGTTTGAATATTCATGCACGAGAAACGAAAAGTGTTAACTCTCCGTTTTACCGCCGATGCTAACATAAATCATCATGGGTATTTTCTATCAATTTCGAATGTTTGTTAGGCAAAAAAAGACTGAAACTATCACTAAGCTCATTTCAGTCAATTAGTTTGAATGATTATATTTGGCGTGTGTGACAAAAAATGGGGTTAAAAATGCATTCGAGGGGTTAAGCAATTTGACGGGTACAAACAATCCTTAACAAATTGATTGTTTATTGGTTGGTATCCTTTTTATTTGGTTTTTTGTTCATTCGATTTGAAATTGAGCGCAGAAACGAATCATTTTTGCCTTCTATGTATATATTCTTCGTAAAGTTACTTTATACCGAAAAAGAAGAAAAAAAAAACTAATAATTTGGAAAAGAAAAACTTGTTTTTTTTAGGTATCTTGTTCAATTTCTTTCTTCTAGCCAAAGTTCAAATTTATACGGAAAAAAGAGAATGAAAGAGAAATTTTTTTTTGGTTTGTTGAAAAATAAAAAGAGAAATAGAGCACGAGTTCGTTCGAGAGATTTCATTTCGAAGACAAATATGAAAGGATACTAACATGTGTTACCTTGAGATCCGTGTCATATGGTAAGGTTTTGTCCCATAAATTTGGCCCTAAGAAGGCAGCTTGTGCTTCAACATTCCATGGATCGCCATCCTCTTTGAATTTATCATCGTTGCCACAAATGTCTTTGCTATTTCCGGATGCCTTTCCTGAATAGAGAAAAACTACGATTACTTATAGACAAACGCTCCCGTTCCGACTAAATCGAAATGGTAACTGCATCAAACTTAAGTGCTACGGTTAGTTATTTGCTACGGACAGACCAAGAAAAATAAAAGACCAGAATTGTCTACGAGAATGAAACAGAACGCTGATGTTCCGATTCACACAATGCCGATAACTGTGCAACTGTTGTCACTTTTCGCGTTGGAGAAGGTCATGCATTTTGGTGGTATCGATTATGATCACCGACTAGATTTGTTTAAAAATTTGTTTCATTTCGATTTCATTTAATTTTTTTTTCGATTTGGTTCATTTCAGTTGGGTTTAGTTTAGTTTGGTTTGGTTGAGTTGTGATGAACATTGGCTATGCATCGACTGATTCATAGCGTGATTGGAAGTTACATCATCGTTTTTTTGTATTTATCAGACAGCGTTCGAAATCGTCATCGATCGACCATCCAATGTGTAAAACAATTATCCACACCTCTTTCTCAGCTAAAGCATACTTTTAGCAAGACCGTAATTATACATTCTTTGCGACGAGAAAGAAATCCAAGTAAGTGCTGAAAGCAGTAAAATTGCTGGCTACAAGTAAAGAAGAGAAGCAAGAGTGAAAAAAAACTAACCACACACACTCACACACTCTTTCGCTTCACATATCGAGATGATTGTGTCGATGCTAAATACAGATGTGCCAAAGTGTTAAAAACATGAACGAGAAGAAAGAAAAACAGCAAAAAAAAATCGAAGCAGAAACCGAGTCGTGCGACGAAAGTGAAATTGCTTGTTTTATTTGCGCGAAACGAGTAGAGCGCGCATGAGCGCATGTTTCTCAAACGCTCAAGCCCATTCGATTCGTATAACCGAGTGTTGAGATCAGCATTCGCTATGCGCGCTCGCTCGCTACACTGTATTGGTTTGCTTCGGTGGTTTACAATGTTGTCTTTCTTCGTGGCTTCATGCTGTTGCTGTGCTTCTACTGCTGCTCTTTCCAATTTAGCTTTCATTCGCAAATCGGTATGTATTTGCTGGCTTGTGCGCTCTTTGGGTTAGTTGATTGTACCAATTTTTTCTTTTTTTTTTCTTTTCTTCTCTTTCTATTCATTCATTTCGCTTCTCTCTGTCTATACTACTTTTCTTCGTGTTTCGCTTATTTTCGCACAACCGCACTTCCTACTATTATAAAATCATTTTTGTTCTGGTGATCGATTTTCATTTCAGATTTTACTGCATAACCAGTTGTTTGATTACGCAAATAGATTTTCCATTTAATGCCAGAGAATATAGATATAAAAATATGTGTGCGTTTGTACTAGATCCACATACACATACATACATATATTGTATAATTAAGTGTGTGTCTGCCGTAACACTTTCAAATTATCCCTTACTCTACTAATGCCATTTATTACTTTGATCGTTTCAACAATTTTTATCAAATCAATACAAATTTTTATGCAATTAATCAGAGTCAATAGAGACACACCGAATCGATCGAATAGCAGCAACCGCAACGCGGGCACTCATATACAACGTACTTTTTTTATGCGTTTATTCGTGGAATTGAAATTGCGCGAAGTGAAATGGGCTTTAAGAGGAAAACGCGAACTTCATGTCGAAGATAAATTACACCAATCGAACACCAATTCGAATAATGCGAAACATCACAGTATGGTGTTACTTTTAACCTACAAGTACAATTCCGATTGGGTTTCCACTTTCTACTCGTACAATGTACCATGTATGAAAGAAATTCGCATGATCTGGCCCGAGTGTGTTTCGTCTGGAAAAAAAAATATCATCCAATGACTTGCATACGACATCTTTTGTATCCACAACAAGGCCCATATCGATTGATACACAACGAAAGGTGCATCCTCTCGTCACATGCATAAACCCTAGCATAAACCATTGATTTGAATGGATGCTAAGTAGCTTATTCCTGAGGAAATGTGTCATGTCAGTGCCGAAATTTGATTATAGATATTTCAATTCATTTATCCAAAGTGACTTTTGCTTCAAACAGTTCTGCTGAGTCACACCATTTAACCGAATCATTTTGAAAAGAAAAATAACTCAATCTATTTATGATCCAAAATTTGCAACAAAAAAAGAATGAGAAAACATCTTCATTGGTTGCGACGCGAGTCGGACGCAATTTTGGTGATTGTGTAAAAGACTCGTATGTAAAGTTATCAATGACAATAAATTGGAATAACAAACGACCTTGAAAGTACGTTCTATTCATCAATGCATATCACAACCAATACATAAACGTACGTAATTTGAGTGCGCTCAACGCGCCAATTCAAATGTATATCAGTGTAATATCGTAAACAAACGGCACATTGTGTCCCGCTAATGAATTCCATATCACTTTCTATTGCAAGTTCAATCAATCCACACCTTATTTTAGTTGCAAATCCATTTTCATCGAATCGTTTTATTTGTCTAATTTGAAAAATGTTTTTGTTTTCATAGTTTACCTATGTCATCTGTTCGTGATTTTTGGAATACATTTTCCAATAGGTAAAACTGCTCTGTTTTGAAATAACAATTTTATTTTCTCAATTTGACTATTCAATGAAAGTGAATTTTTTTTCTATGTTCGTTTTATTGTCATTTTTCGACGATTGCTTTTACCTTTCTTCTTTCTGTATTAACAAACACCTAATATGGCACTAAAATTGCTTCCATCAAAAGAGCCAAATATTTTGAATGAGCGGATTAATGAAAATGCTGGCGCCAATACAATAACACAGCCATTTCCATACAAGCTGCATGTAGGTTTCCAAACGAAATATCATCCGGTTGCCAATATACGATTTTATTTGATGCGGTGACAATGTGCGCACTGTATTGATCACAATTTTGTGCAAACAATTGAACAATCTAATGAAATAAATGTGTTGAATGCAAGCGGGCCCTACCCCTGCAATTGCTAAAGCCAAAACACGAATTTGAAAGAAGACAACAACAAAGCGACCAATCGATGTTCAATAATGAGCTATAATCTGTGTAGCAGATAGAGCCATAAATCACTGCGATCGAATTAAAATTGTTGAATGAAAGAGGGACGCAAAACCGAGCTACAGACACACAGCAATTCAAAGAGAGCGAGACACAGACAAAAATTCCAAAAAAAAAAAAATCTCCAAATTCTCATTAACAACATTTAATGAAGACTTTTACATGCATAAAATCATTTTGGGGTTTTCCGTTCAAATCCAGTCTTCGTCGAACGCAGAAAAGAGAAGAATGAAAAAAAAACCACGCCGAAAGCAGCAAACAAAAAAAAACCATGCAATAGTGAACAATTCAACGGGAAACAAAAACTCACTTAATTTTCGGTGAAAGTTTTTGGTTGCCAAAAAAATACACACACACACACACACACACACACACACACACACACACTATGTGACGACGGCGACGACAACAACAAAAACAATGGACAACGAATATCACACGCACAAATCAAGTCTACAGCCGAAACAGATTACCGATCAAAATCGAAAGTAGATGGCCCGCAGTCGGCTGACTGACTCTCGTCGTGCGTAGTACGCACCGAAATTTGCACAATTCTGCATATGACTATGTGCGTATACATTTTTAGTCGGTTTGTTTTCATTTTCGGTTACTATTGCTTGGCTCTTATTTCGTTTTACTCATTTTGATCAGCTCTTCAGCTTCTTCTTCCATTTCGTTAAGATTTGATGGCGACTGATATGGAACGGTAATGGTCATTTAATTTATTTTTTTTTCCTTCGTTTTTTCCCCTTCTTGTTTCGCATATGTTTTTAAACGGCTGCTGTAATTGCAGCAACAAGTAAATCACACATAATACACGCTCGTAAATGGTGAATTTACTTTGGGTTTTTACATCAGTATAATTCGCATATTTTTATGATTTCCATTTCTTTATTGTTGTTGTCCGAAAATTGTGAGATGAGCCGCGCCGAAGGTATTTTCGGCAACATTTGTTCGTATGCATATGTTTCTGTGTATGTGTCGTTGTCCGATTTCGTACAATCATCGACAAATAGTCGTAAGGAAAGAAAACCAGTTAAAACGAATGAAAGGAAAAGACGAGAGAAAGAAAGGAAAAACAAATGAGCGAAACGAATAGTAAAAAATTTGGCAAAATTTTTTCAACTTGAACAACGAGGTTGAAATTTTACAACCGCAACTCGTCAGCCATAGCAGCAGCACCAGCAACAACAACCAAAAATGTATTTTCACTTTTATTTTCGTTTCATTTCGTTTTTTTTTTCTCGTGAATAATTTTGGCTGTTTAACTGTGTTTTGGACACCTCTGGAATGGCATGGTTCAGTGAGTGGCGTGTGCGTGTTTGTATGCGGTCCCACCAAAACACTCACATATTGATGCATGTGTCATCGGTGTCTGTTTCTTTCCTCTCCGGTTCGAAAGTACTTTCTATCTCGTTTACAAAATCCCAATCGCTATTTCAGCATTTGTCATAATTATATTTTGTGATTTATTAACCGATGTTGTCGCTGTTTAGGTTTTTTCTTTCTTTCTTCGCCATTGCGATAGATCATAAGCTTGTTGTCAGGCGATTTGGAATGCGATTTGCCATGTGAAACATGTGTACCGATGTTGAAAGAGGATGTTCTTGCGGAAAATTCTACTGTAAAACTAGTCACGTTGCACATCAATGTGACTTCCTTCTTTTATTGCTTGGCAATACCGAAACCATTTTATGCTTGACAGAATAAATGCAAACGTTACATCAAACCCAAGTTAATAAATTGCGAACGGCGCAGCCGTTTTAAGTGAATGAAACTGGACAAAAAACAGAAAACTGTGTCGCCTGAAAATCTATGGCGTAACTATATCAATAAATTTCTCTCTCTCAATCGAATGTTAAACGCAGGCATCATTGTCGCAAATTCACGTGTTTCTCTCTGTCTCTGTGGATAAAGTTCTCGTCGCGAACTATACCAGAAGTACAGGAAGAAACTTGAGCACAGCCGAAGAAAAAAAATTGAGATAGCAATATGTTCGATTAATCGATTAAACGTGCCTACGAATGATTTGTTGCTTACAATATGGCCACACACTTGATAAACAGAAGAAGAAGCAGTAAAATACAAAATAAATGAATACGTTATCGGTTTAATTGAACACAACGCTAGTTTTGCAGTTTGATAGGCGTAAAGTCTTCACAATGCGACAAATATTCGAGTGTCTCTGTCGGCAGTAATTTATTTTGAATTTGAAAAGAAATAACGAGACGATCGAAGAAGAAGAAGAAGAAGAAGAAGAGGAGAAAAATAACAAACATAGCACACACCGAGAGAGCGACTCAAATGCTATCTGTTCACATGCATATTTGCTCTCTGTTCAGCTGATTCATAAAAGTGAAAGTACAAAGAATCAACGGTGTTTGAACAAGCTGGCGGTGATTTGTTGACACTGTGTGCCACATGGAAGGCAAAATAATATACACAATCACATCATGTTAATTGTCGACATATTCACCCTCTTGCTAATGCTGACACACAATCCGATCATAGATCGACAACGACGACGACGACGACGAAGACGACAACACAGATCACGAACAACATTTCCACACAAAACAAGCTAAACAACATCCAATGAAAGCGATAAACATTGTAGAAGGAAATGGATCAAGTGTGTACGCTTATGTACCCCGACAATACACAAAACTTTGACTTTGGAAAATTCAAATGCTTTCGATCGTTTATGTAATTTTTTGGAATGGAAAATCAATTTGCATTTGCCAGAAATTTGAATGATTTTTTTCTCCGTTTATCAATTCACACGAATGTGATTTGATACCGTTTGTTGTATGTTTCGTTTTCTTCTTCCTTTTTTCTCGCGCTCTTCCAACTTAGATGATTTATTTATTTTTACTTTCATCGGAATTCATTTCAATAAAATTACGACCGAACTTTTTTCCCTCAATTCATTTTCATTCGATTCTTCGATTCTAATGATATATGTGCGTAATAATGTCGATTTTTGCGGTGTGCAATCTTACAATTAAACAGAAGCAAGTGTATGTTTTTTAATGCACGCCTATGATTGAAATGCCATCGGTTTATATAAAAAAAATGGGCACTATGCATTCAAAAAACACTTTCTCAAAGAATCCATGGGTGCACATTCCACCCATGCTTCTGCCTCTGTTGCTGTTGTTGTTGTTTTTTCTACACTGTTTCATTGTTAGGGATGTACGAAAATAATCAAACAACTCAACAACATAAATCAGAGGAAAATAAAAGCATTTCAAAACTGTTCCCGTACACACGTGCATTCAATCAATTTAAGTATTTTCTCATCCCATGATGATCGTATAGAATTGACATGATGCTATCATTTCGGTAAGGTGCATCAATTCCATTGAATTTTTCTTTTCGATCGCTCCTAATGCCGATTCATTGTACATTTTTCTTCTATCTGAATGCATGCATGCCCCGTACGCGGTAAAGAAAACAAGAAGTTACGTAATCAATTGCGATGTATATGCGGGTTTCCTTTTCTTCTTCCAAACTTCTCGTCGACAAAAAATCAGAGCCACTGCTTCACTGTCTCTTTCGATCATTTTACGCGCATTCGTTGCACACACAGCACATTTCACTAGGTGTGCACAGGTAAAATAATGGTAAACGTGCGAAGCACAAACAAAATCAAAAACAAGAAATAGAAGAGAAAAAAAACCAAATTCAATGGAAGTGTATGAGATAGCAAGAGACAGAAGAAGAAAGAAAGAAAGAAAAAAGTTAAAAAAAGCATAGCATAATTATTAAATATGAAGTAAGACATTCAGCTATAACCATAAACACACATAGTAATGTACCCAGTGACTTAGTTTTGCGCACCATGTGATCGAGTGTCTGTGCGCATGTGTGCAACAAGCAGAAAGTTAATTAGAAAATTCATGTTGGCTGACTGAAGCCAAATGCGTTGTTGTTGTTGTTGTTGTTGCTGTCGCCACTCCGCGCGCGAATCAAAATACGCATCAAACGGAAAGCAATGGAAGAAATAACGCACGAATGGCAACGAAGAAAGGAGTGTGGAAAAATGAACGGCAACGAACAGAAAAAAAAGTTCAAAGAAAAAAAAAACACCAAATATCCACACTCCATCCAACAAACCATAAATAAAATGAAGATAGAAAAAAAAAGTATTAAAGCTATTTACCGTCTCAGCCGTTTGGCTGTGTGGCGTGTACGTGCGCGCCCGCGCACACCACTCAAGTGTTAATTAGCTTTTTTTTCTATTCGCAGCATTTGATAGTTGTTGCTTCTTTTCAATATTTGTGTCAGTTTGCTTCCGCGAGAATTTTTCGCTTCATAAGACAATGTATGTGGGTATCTTGGTTTGTATTACACACATTTCGCATACCGTTTTATTTATTACGGCGCGCGCGCGTGTGTGTGTCTATATGATTTGCGTATAGTCTCCAAATTCTCCATCTCACACATTTATTCCATCACAATTCATTCGCTTTCGTTTGCATACATTTCACTCCGCCTAATTAATGTGTGTGATTTTGGCTCAAGTTTTACAAGGACTTTCGATCACCACGAAAACGAAATGAGAAGAAAAAATTCAACAAAAATGCGATGGGCTTTTTTTTGGTCAGTGGCTGCTGTCACTGTTGCTGCTGTGAACTGGGTCCCATTTGACTTGTGTGCCTGATTTTATCATTCACACGGCTTTCGAGCATGTTTTCGCTAAACGACGTGCAATATTTATTGCTTTGACCGTTACCATTGGCGGCACGGACCAGAGACGAGCTCAACATGCGAGCATTTATTAAACATTCAAACCCGCTGGAAATGGATGTTTTGGAAACAAAAAGCCCGAAACCAAAACAAAAAAGACATACATACATCGGGGCCATCATATATGAATGAATGGTCGCACAATTAATAATGGCACCGCATAATGAACAATGACAGTGAATATCAACAGGCGTTTATTTGAAATCAACACTCAATCATGGATTCACTTTATTGCTTTTGATATGCGTTGCATTTATCTGTCGGGACGTTTTTTTTTTCTTCTTCAAAATGTTGTACTCTTGTATTCGCATTGCTCATTCGGTTTTTTTTTCGGCAACAATAACTCTTTGTTGGTATCTTATTTCGGCTCATTCGTCACACATTCGCACCGCCACAGAGACGAGGAAGATGAAGAGGAAAAAAAACTGTTGTTGGCTGTTTGATGTGCGTTTTATTTGGGCGTTTATTATATTCGGTGAAAGTTTTATTTTATTTGGACTGTATTTTTATTCTTCGGTGAGCTGTGTGTTGAATGCCTCCTTCTCTCAATCACTCTCTTCACGCTTAATGATATGCGATTTTTTTTCGTGAAAATTCTCTTTGTTGACGCCATTAATGAAAGAAAGAAACGTGTGTATACCCTTTTTGCGATAAACGGCCGTCGAATGCCATTAATATTGAGGAGTGTGAATGTTGATGAAGTTCACAATTTCAACGCTTTTGTGGCAATTTACGGAGGATTCTTTGATTATCTAGTTACCGTTGTGATTCGTTACATCTTTGTCGTTTTGCACATGGTTTTGCTCGGAATATACACCGCATATAGGCTTTCAAAAAGTGACGACAGTCCCACAGAGAGCCGGCTGATGATTTAATATCACTGAAATGCCATTTTGCCTGCACCGACACGATAACTACATTTAATGCTTTTAATTGAAATCATGGTTCAAAGCGATCGAGCCAGCAAGCACACGGTCCTCCCGCAAAATACGTTCGAACGATGTGGCTCGCATTCGTAACGGTCAAATGAAAGCGAAATGCATGAAATGGGGGAAAATAAAGAAGGCAACCACCAAGTGATCGAAGGAATTAAAATAAAAGAGTCGAAAAGCAATCAAATAACTGCCTGTTTTTCTTTTCGTTGTCAATTCGATCACACAAAATTGCAACATTTAACAGAAAGACGAAAATAAAAATAAAAGCAGCAACAGCAGGCAGCCAGCGAATCAAGAAAGAAAGAAAAAAAAGTAAACGAAAATCATTTCCGTAACGCTATGCTATGCCAATTTCGCAATCAGTTTCAATTTTCCCTTCTATATAGTCATGTTCAGTGTGCTGTGTGCTCTCGTGCACTCATACGTAGCCGAACGATTCAGGCGAGCGCAAGAAAACCAACACAAACACATACACAACTAACGATGAATTAAAATAACAAAACAAAACAACGAAAAAGTGCCAAATGCAACCTTACTCAATATGCCGCTTGGAATATCAATTTTTCACGATTTATACATTCATTGATTTACAGAAAGTGCATTACGACATAATACGAAATGAATATGAAGAAAGAAAAAACAAACTAAATGCGCGAAAGAAAAAATAATAATAACAACAACAGCAGCACACCGCTACAAACATTGGGCGAAGGATCGTAAAAAGATAGTGAAAGATGGAAAGAGAAAAAAGCGCAGCATGAAAGCACATAGAGAAGAAAATAAGAAACAAGCAACAAGCGCAAACCAGCGCAAAAACAAAAACGAACGAAAAAAAAGGTTCGTATCGAGTAGAAGTGTGTATAATTTATAAGTCAAGTAAAGGCCCCACTTCCGCGATTTTACCAGTTCGTTTCGCATCGTAGAAATGATTTTTTTTTTCGTCTTTCTTGAATAAACCGTAAATGTTGTACTTGCTGATTTATGTTTTCTTTCTTTCGCGCTGCATCACTCTTTTCACACAAACACACATACACACGACCGATCGAACGAGCAAGCAGACAAGCACACGCATGTACACGACCACAAGCACATCTAAGCTGACATACCGACACACACGGTAAAGCCAAAGCGAAGACCGATTAAAGCTTATTTCGCAAGTATCTTTTCAACGGAATTCTTTCACTTTTCTTTGGGCATATTGAGCTGCACATTTGATTCCGTTCGGTTCGGTTCGGTTCGTTTGGTGTATATCTGATTTTTGGTGTGTGAGATTTACTTTGGCTGCTTCATGTATATCGCAAGAGAGCCATCAAGTCAAATTCGGTTCGCATGCCTTTTCGGTTGTGAGCACCGCAGCGCTCGCGATCCATCGCTTAGGATAGCAAAATAATGGAAACGAACGAAAGTAAATCGTTGCCGAAAAATGATTCCATTCGTGATGCGATGCGAGTGTGAGTGGTAAACCGTTTCATTGAGTACATGTGTATTGTACATTATCATCGTGCTGTGTGTATGCTCCGCTCGCAATCGACAAATAACACGGTTGATCGCATTTGAGCGGGTGTGCGCTCGCGCGCACGACCAAGACCGCGCGCACAGACACAAACACACGTAAACCGACACTCTCTCACGAACAAGCAACCAAAGGCTTGATCACACAGCATTACCGTACACGAAATCATGATGGAATTGAAAGAAAGTGAGAGTTGCTGAAAACGAAGTGAAAGAAGCAACGAGCGAAGGTAAAAAAAGGTCGTGTAGCTGCGCACGCAAACCAGCGCCACACACACACACATTTACATATTTCGCGTACACATTTCGGTTCGACATATTCATAATGCTTGATACTTTTGATGCGACTGTCGTTGATGAGCATGCTGGTGCTCGTGTTGGTGTCTGTATGTGTGTTGAGTGTGCTGCATGGTAAAAGTAACAAAACAAAAGACTGTGCGCCAGAAGTGAAGACTGACTGAAGTCAGCGAAAAAAAAACCATAAAATTCACGTATTCGGATGAATGATTTTTTTTCATGAACGAACAACAACAAGCATAAATAATGTGAATCGAAGCGATCGCAACACAGTAAACACAGACATGCCAACAAGATTTTCGTAACGATATGCCAACACCATTTTTTTTCTTCTCTCTGCCATTTCTATTTGGCTCATTTCTTAGCTTATGCTTCTTTTGAATCGACAACTTTTGCTCTTTTCGTTCCATAGAAAGTAGTGGATACAACATCCAAATGTACAAATGTGTTTTTTTTTCTTGCTTGCTTGATTTTCGCTGTCATTGGATATTGTGTGGTGAGTTTTTGCGTGTGTGTGTGTGTTTGTATTCCGTTGAGCAGCGGAATTGCCATTTCTTTTGCACTCGAATGAATGGATCGAGTGAAATACTTGTGTTTGTTGGATTTCTGCTTGTCTTCTTCGCTTCTTTTCGTTTGCTTTCTTGGCGTCATCGTAGCCGTTAGCTGGGCCGTTACATAATTTGATCCAAGTGATCGAATTTGAGTTTTTGTTCCGCATCGATTGTGGAAATGGTGTTTGCGTGTAATTGTAAAAATATGACACCCAACTTTGTGATGGTTGTACGCGCGCACAATAAGCACAACAGAAACAAAAACTGGCTTGGTCGCTGGTGGCCACTTGGATGCTTTCTTCAGAGAGATAATCATTTGCACTGCAACTGTGTGTAATGATCATAGTTTTGTCGCAAAAGCGACGCACATCCCAAAAGAGCCTCGAAGCGCATATTGCTTCTTTGTTTTCACTCTTACTCTCACTCTCGCTCTCAGTCTACCACAGCAATTGACGCTAGATTGACCCATAAATTATGGCCGACCGACCACTAATGCATATTTGGTACAAGCGAATTAACATTTTATCTGCACATTTTCATTTCCCTGCTGAACGTATGCAATTGGCCACGGCAACATGTCCAACATAGATGACACATACACACGTGCAATTAAGCCGCTCGAAATTCAGATGACATGGCGATTTGAATCAGATTTTGATCATAAATAAGAAGCATGCAAAAAAAATATAAATAAATCGGAATCTGTACGCACTGACCGATATCTCGTGCGACTCATTTCCATCTGTGTATCATTGGCATCTGGCTGTAACTTGAACGCCAAACCACAAATTGCACGTACATACGTACGTATCTCTCTATACTCGTATACAACGCGCTTTGCTGCGCAGCATTACACTTAATAGTGGCAATATCATGTAATACTATGCAATATCTCGTAAAAACGGAACGAAAATGGGTATTGTGTGATAATATCGTTCATGCTGCTGCATTCGAAGAGTTATGCAAAGAAATGAAAAAAAAAATCTATGCGATGCCGTCGTCGTGATCACCGTCATCATCGTCGCCACTAGCAATCAATTTACTATGCAAGCACTATTTTCTTGCTTACTGCCGTCTTCTTCTTCTTCATTTTCTTCTTCGCTTGCTTCAGCTCATTTTATTCATTTACTTTTTCCTATTGCACATACTTTCTTTGCGATTTTGTGTATGGCATTTTTCTGTTGTTTTACCGCTGTTGCAGTTGTTATTTTTGTTGTTGTTGCTTGCATTTGTTTCATTCTTCTTTTCTGCAATTTTGCTTTGTGTTCGCTGAATAAATGCTGTTGCACTGTTGCCGCGCTGCAGCACCGCCGTTGCACTCGAGTAATGTTACACGTAAAACACATACGATTTTGTAATTGCAAAAGGGGGAAATTGTAAAAATAGATAATTAAATAATTTCTCAGACGAAAGTAAGTTTATGTGTCACTAGTTTATGTATAATACTGTAAACATTCATTTCACGATATATATATATATCGCATCTTGACTGTTTGATATATGTGGCTGCTTGTGTTCTGCTTTCTTTCATGGCAGTCCACGGATCTGATCGCAAATCTCGATCGATTGGATCATTTCAAGCTTCTGTGCGATGTGATCAAAGTTCAATTTGCACAATGCGAAACATATGATATATATACGTTTGTGCAGTGTATGCTATTTCAATGCAATCGATTTGATTTGATTTGATTTGAAAACTGTTGTGCTGTCATACCATGTAGAAATGGCACATTTCATGATTATTCATCGAATGGTGTCATTTCTGTGCTGTTGTTGTTTGTCTTCGTCAAATCTTGGAATGAATTATTGTTATCACATCCAAATGAATATATGGAAATGAGCTAATTTTTAATGCAGTACATCATGCTCTCTCTTTTTTTTCGACCCCAAGCATGTATACGATTTAATCATCAAAAGTACTTGATGAATGAAAAACAATACCATGCATTTATTTGAATCGTTTCTATTGCTCAGACACACATATATTCCGTTTATTTTGATGGGAACGAGGTGGTGCAGTGCACGGTAAAAGCACACAACTAAAATGTGCAACTTATTCTTACGATGACGATCGAAACGAATCGAGTGGGGGGGGGGGGGCACGAATGCAAGGCAAAACATGAATCGTTTTGCCATGTTGCAACTGCCTCTTGTATTGGTTCATCTGTGCGCTTGTAATCAAAGCATAAGTAATTCAGATTAAAATACAAAGAAGCCGGAAGACTCAACGGTGCAACGATAAGATTTTTCGCAATTTATTAGATACGTATCAACTTCGTGGGCAGTATTTATTGTTGTTATTGTTGTTGTTTTTTTTTCTTCTTCTTTTTGTCTGCATTGGTAATAATTTGTTTACTCGAGCGTACAAGAATAATAATCATAAATAAAATTTATTGGCCACATTAGTCGAACGACTCTATCCTTATCGAAAGCCATTTCCATATATTTTAATCTAATTTACATGCACCTAACACGGATATGGCAATGCGAAAGCCGCCGAAAAAAAAAATATCATCCAAAGCACACTGAAACTGAAGAGAAAAAAAAAAGAAAGTGTGTGCCATATCTTGAATTGCCGGTGCCCTGGATAATATACATAAATACAGCAGTGTGGCAGGCGAAGCGAAAGGGTAGTCGCGACCACTTTAATTCGATCACACTCTTCGTTGCGAATGCAAAACCAGTGCTGAATTTTGTGGAAAGTGGTCACAATCAAAATGAAATGTAACCGAATGCCATTTCAAAAAGGAGAGAAGAGAGAGAGAGAGCAGAGGAGAAACGAATTACAGAAGCCGACATGAAATAGCAAAACTACTGCCGTCACTAAAGAGCGTTTAACATGAAACGAAAAATAAAACAAAACAGAAAATACCCGAAAATATATGTTGTGTTCATAAGTCAAATAATTTCGTGCTAAATCTATGGCATTAGATGGATAGATAATCGCTAATTAGTCTCATTTTGTGCATTGACAATTTTGTGTGTATGTGTGTGTTTGCATGTACGATGGCCCATCAATAAATCACATGCTCGCACATATACATGTGAACGGGAGGGCTAAGCGCTTCCGAAATTGCCGAAAAAATAAAGAGCAATTTTCATGTAGCATTTTGGCATTTCTCTTCGTTTTCATTTTGATCTTTTCTATACCGCTTGCTTCATCTTTTGCCAAAAAAAAAGCGATCAACACACACACCACACACACAAATACATGAACGCATTCACACACACACAGCGATACACGCGACACGCGTGTATATTTCATTTAAAATAATACACTTTCGATCTCTTTTGCGATCGTCATCATTACTGTGTGCTGCTGTGTATAATACCAGTTTATAGACCGACAAAAAAAGGAACGAAACCCGAAAAAGTGAAAGTTTTTTTTTGGTAATTTAACTTTAAACGAAAGTTATACAAATGAAAACGAAATTTTTGGCGTTGCTAATAACAATGGCCAAAACGAAATCACGGTCGAAGATATACGTGAACAAAATCGAGTTAGCTTGGCCAATTAGTTGAAACAGTTTGAATGGTTCAATTAAAAAGAGAGAGAGGGAGAGAGAGAATTTAGAGAGAAAGAAAGAAAATTTGCGGAGATCGTTTCGAAAATATGCATGTAAAAATATTTTATTTTTGCGAAAATCTTTGCGACAATGAATTTTGAAGATAGAAAGATTGAGACACATACACACACATAGTCGCAAACAAATGACCGAAAGAGAAAAATGCCGACTGTTTTGACTTTCACATACGACAACTAATGCAATTACACATGCAATATTCTACGACATGAATTAAGCCCAATCACGCCACGTCTTCTAGCGCTCAGTGACAATCAATGCTGAACTTTTGACTGTGCATTTCGTTTATTGCAAAGAATTTTCGGCAACCAATTGGCAGGCTGCGATGTCAGAGTTTGAATGGGACATTTTCTCTTTGATTTTGTTAAGCTATGCATTTTGATTGAACATTAAGAGGGAGATTCGAAATATGTTCGTTGGAAGCTCGAACTTGAATCGATCACTCTCTATTATCAGTTCAAACACATGGTTCTGGATAATAACTATAACTAGTAAAGCCCAAATACCTGACAGACAGGAAAAATTATTACATTTGAACCCAACCAAAAGCAGAAAAAAAAAATTAATGATCACGGAATCACAAACCCTCGAAATGACGCCATAACTGCGGATTATTGTTATTGTGATGATGATGTATATGCTGCTGATGTAGGTGTTGCTGATGATGAAGATGCTGGTTTGTGTCCACTTGTTGTTGTATCGTTAGATTATGCGCGACTAACGGTCTGTATAAAAAGATCAGCGTTTAACGTTTAAAAGTCGAATATTGGCTTGATGGAACGTATGTTGCGTGTGCAAATAAAATCTAGGCTAAACAAATGCACATCGATCAGCGGCGATATACACCAAATCAGCTCAACCCAAAGCATCAGCTCAAGAACATTTCAATTGGTTTGACTTTGGGCAAATACAAAAGGTACAATGTTCAATGCAAATACTAAAAGTTACTTGTGGCATATATGTGCGCATGGCGTAAGCGATAGTACATTTCCTAGCCCAGAACTTATTTCAAAGCATCCGTCCCCATAGCCGTGTTTTGACGGCATGGAGATGGTATGTTTGTTCGAAATTTGGATTGTTTTCTCTTTTTACTCATACCCCAAGGGTAAGTTGTTATTGTTATTATTATTATTTCCATTGACATTTGGGGGAGGTGGCGGTGGCGGTTGCATCGATGTTATGATATTGCTACTCATTGCTGTAACGCAAAAAGGTAAAGTATTTAGCAAAACGGGTTGATTAGCTTGGCAAAACTTTGACAGAACCAGAATAAAAACGCGTTTAGCATCGCAAATCATGAACATTTCAATAGCGATGTGGTTTGGATGCTGGAAACACGACGATGGTCGTCCTAAAATATAAGCGCGGAATCAAGCAAGCAAGCAATTATGTGTTCGGAAATAATTCACAGAGTACACAATGCTATAGTCAGATAGATTTGAATCTGATGAGAAATTCATCTCGCCTGTTTCAAACATCCGCACGCACACACACAACAAATGAAACGTTCCGACGTGAAACTATGCATTTCTATGGATTCATATCAAAATTCGGCGAAGCACGATTGTCTTTTGCTGAATACAACAACTTTTTCCTTACAGCTGTTTACAAGCATCAACTGTTGTAGTTGCTGCTGTGCCGTTGGATTGCCGTTTGCATTGTTGTCAAGAACAATTGACATATTTTGAGCTGGTAACTGATAATCCATTCTTGGTCATATGTTTGTGTCAACGGAGCGACACGGAGTATTTTCTATTTGGATTTTGGACGGGTACACGGATAATTTCCCTGGTTGAAGAGGATCAGGAAGAGGTTTGCAGCTGAAACAAATAATCCCAATACGGCTTCTCTCTCTCTCTCTCTCTCTCTCTCTCTCTCTGTCTGTCTGTCTGTAACACACAATTTCGTCACCGTTCCTAAAATTTGGGCACTTTCACTTTCACCGCGTGGTCGAGACAATTCAAATTTACAATCGAATAATAAAAAACACGACGACGTTTTTTTTTATTTCGATCAATTTGTTCCGAGTTTTGTTTTTTTTTTTTGTTTAAATTTTGTTTGAACTCGCAGTGAATTCGTTCATCAACATCATTTTGCAAAATTGTTCACACCAATTACGGAACTGGCATCACACACCAACACATTCCAACCAGAAAAATGCTCTGCAAGTGAAAATCACAAGAGTCGAGTCCGTCTTCAATAGAAAAACACCACAATTTCCGAATGCGATTCAAATTCTGTGATCGCAAATGTGTTCTTTTTTGTTTGGATAAATGTCATCGATGTGAACAAAATGTAGCAGTGATCAAGCACGATAATTCACAATGTTTTTTTTTGCTCACTCAAATTGATCGGTAATGCACTTTGGGAATTTGATCTCATTCATTCAGTTTGTTTCGATTCACAGTCAAATCCATTGAAATCATCCTCACACAGCACACAATATTAGAGTATGCGGGACTATGATGCACATTTTCAATCGCGGAAATGATAGTTGCCAAGCGATTTCATCACGATATTTCGTTCACTACGTTCGATACACTCAACTCGGCTTCATTCGATGGCTGCAAATAATCCAGATTACTGAGTTTTTCTATTTTGTTAACTGTGTTGCTGCGAAATACATACATGTATTGCGCGAAATGGATTATTTGATATTTTCTTTTTTTCGGGCGGAAAAAATGTTATTTTTTATCACGAGAGATCAATGAATATTTGAACTGACTGATACTATACACTGAATTTAAGGGATATAGTGTATGTGAATGGTGTCGAATAATTTAAAATTTCGTTTCTTTTTTTTTCGTTGCTAGATTGAAAATTTTGCGGGTGAATTTCGGATGGACGAACGAAAGACTGTCTCGGATCCAAATTGACGTACTTCGTTCGAACGACAATGGAGAAATGTTGGTTGCTTGTCCGGAGCAGCCAATTCAATGTACAACACACGTTTGTTACGGCGCGCGGTACAATAATAAATAAAAGCAGATAGTTTTTGTGTGTTCGTTATTACCCAGCGCCGCCGAAAAAAAGTGAGTGATGATGAAGAGAAGAAAAAAAAGGCAGCAGCAGCAGCAGCAGCAGGCAGTTTGAAAAGCGCACAACGAATCTTCGCTCTTCGCCTGGCCTATACGTATTGAGCAATACGGTGTGTGTGCTGTGCCTTGTTGGTAGATGTGCTTACTTGTGTGCGATATACATTTTCGCTTTTATTTTTGCTGCTTTGCTGCTGTTGTTGTTGTTGTAGTGTATTTTCATTTCATTTGTCATTGAGAGAGTGAGAAAAAGATACTTTGACTGATAGCAATAAGCTGCAATGAGCTAAGCTTAGGTTCAGCTCTCCAGAGTGAAATGTGCGAACCGGTATAAATTCATCTACACATTTAACAACGATCGCGATTGTATACGTGTGACTACTATGTCTATTATTGCCACGGTGAAAAGCATGCTCGTATAGGTGGAAATAGAGAACATGAGAAAGAAAGAAGTTGAAAAAAAAAGCAAAAATCATTTCGACCAAACAACACACAATCGGTTGTGTGAGTGCGGCGAGAGAGAAAGAAAATACGAATGTAGCGAAAAAGAAGAAGAAGAAATAGTAGAAGAAGAGGAGTGAAATATCGAAAGCCAACACAAACATCGCCGTGGTA
Source organism: Sitodiplosis mosellana (assembly GCF_009176505.1). Taxonomy (NCBI): domain Eukaryota; kingdom Metazoa; phylum Arthropoda; class Insecta; order Diptera; family Cecidomyiidae; genus Sitodiplosis; species Sitodiplosis mosellana. Next base: position 9,225,864 of record NW_022601467.1, on the reverse strand, counting down.
TTTGCCAAATGAATGTACCGTCATTGGTGCGGAGAAAGAGTGCATTGGTATGAGTGTTAAGTTGAGTAACGGCACACCACAAACGGACTGAAAAGAAATGGAAAGAAAGAGCCAGAGAAAAAGAAGAGGAATAAACGACGACTATCGCAACAATCACTTACCATCTCAACACAAGTTTTATTTGCGGAATTTTTGTGCGAATATTAGAATTTCGTGACGACGACAAAGACAACAACAACGATTACTATGATGACTTTGTCAATTGACCAACGAAATGCTGTTGATGGCACCCATATAGCCGACATTAACTATCAAAAACCTTTTTGCATATTTACATTTTGAAATAGTTACACAAACGACATCAGACAATGTATTCCAACACTTTCGATACATTTTTTTTTCTCTTCATTTTGTTCGCTGCGAAAGATCAACACAACGATCGAATATTAACAAATGGCTTTTTGGTATGTTGATGCCAAAATGTGATCGAGCCACATACTTTGTACCGATCGGTACACACAACAAAAACCAAACAGCAAAGAAAAGAAAAACTGCCGAAGAAAAGCCCCGAAAAGAAAGCGAACTTGACGTGACCAAAAGGCAATTCATCAAATGTATTAAGTTGAAAGATTTTGCTCGAAGTCCCGCATAATACGTGGTTGTGACTGGGATATCAGTTAACATTGTATACAAACTGGACCAGTACAACTACTTTCATCAAAAGGCTTTCATTTAGCATTTACATATGATAGTGAAATAAGTTTATGTTCGTTTTCCCCATTCAATTCTTGTCGCCCACTCGATGTCGCTTGCAAACGAGAGTGAACGCGTGCGCACCCGTGTGTGTTTGTGTGTACTCACAAAAATGACACTGTGGTGTATTCTTCGTGTGCCAAAAAATCATGCGTTACGGATATATCGAATATTCGATGACTGCGATTTAAAAAAAAAACAACGAGCCGAAGGAACATGACGAAATCAATTCGATTTCTGACCATCTTTATCTCTCTCGTTTGCTCGTTACTTTAAATGATAGACAGTGACACATCATATTCGTGTAGAAAACGTTAGATCCGCGATCATAGATTATTTTCACCACTTGTGCCTACAATTCGTAGTTAAAATGCTCTTAACATTCGGTGCCTAAGCTTTGACACACATCGTTTCTATTTCGAAATAGTCTTTCGTTATTGCATTCAAACGTGCTATACTCCTCCTTCCACCCAATGCACGTATTCGTGTGTCGACGACGTTTTTGCACAACTTTGTGCAACCAGCGTTTGATCTTGCCCATAAAATTCTTAGTCTCAGTGTTTAGTACTTTACTTTGATTGCGGTGCAGAATTATGTTCCTGCACTGGAATCTATCTCTCTCTCTCTCTCTCTCTCTCTCTCTCTCTCTCTCTCTCTCTCTCTCTCTCTCTCTCTCTCTCT
>NW_022601467.1:9061233-9224420 GCF_009176505.1 Sitodiplosis mosellana | reverse complement strand
TCTCTCTCTCTCTCTCTCTCTCTCTCTCTCTCTCTCTCTCTCTCTCTGTGTGTGTGTGTGTGTGTGTGTGTGCTTACGGATAAATAAGAGCCAACTGCACTTTTCAACTAATCTCTGCTCTGCAATTGTCCAATATTAACGCCATGAATCCAATTAGACAAAAGCTTTAATGTTCCGTTTTTTGTTTGTTTGTTTCGAATGGCTTTTCTTCCGTTGCCAATCGACGACAGTTGACAACAACACACCTAAAATGAGGCGCAATAACATAAATGAACTTAACAATACGCAGCGGGTGCATTGTTCATAGAATGAATTTTCGTTGTCTGCTTTTGTTGTGTGTCGCGCGCGCATTCTGACCCATTTAAAATGAGTGTTATCATTGCGCGACCCATACAAATCAGATTTCAAGGTAAAAACATCAAATTCTATCGATCGAACGGATTGTTGTGTGTCGCGCGCACGATCATGTCGCATGGCAAAAAGTAAACAGTATGTACAGGTGCCGTAGGGAGTCAAATTAATAAGCCTACACACAAACACATGTGCACACGTTTCGTTGTTGTTGTATGTTTTTTTTTTCATTCAACGAAAGCTTAACATTGAGTAGTGTGTGTGTGCGATTTTTTTCTTGCTATTTTTATGGACCGGATCTAAAATTTTGATTAAAACCATTCAAATTGCCTTTTCCTCTCATTTGAATGAACGATAAAAATGGAAATCAACTTTCTGCCCCGTACAAAACAGCACGCAGCAGCTATCGAACAGATAAACTATCGCTGTGTACGATCGAAATGTAGTGTGTGTGTGCGCTGGTTTTTCTTTCGGTTTTGGGGAAGAGCTTAATGAAGGAGAAGTAATAAGTAATTCGTTTGGTTGACAATGTGTCGTGTTGAGAGGTTACATGTACACGAACATTCATATTGAGGTAGTTCTGGAAATTTGAACAATGCCAAAAATGGCGGATTTTCGAAGCGGTTTTTAAGTCAACAGTTGAAAACGACAATTATTCCGTGAAATAAGAAAAAATAAAATCGTCCATTAAGACGAACCATAGAAGCAATCAAAAGCGTCTCAAGAGAGTGAGAGTGAAAAATATGTATGCCGTAAAATAGACAGAAATAAAGTAAAAGTAACAATAAAGCGAAATAAATTAACTGGAAATGAAAAGAAAGTAAAAGCGTGGAAAAAGATACCAAATTATGTAACGTTGCATATATTTCTGGCCAAAAATCCAAAATTCAAGCCGCCGTTTCTGATGAGTTAGCCGCGGCTATGTGATTGGAAATTTTGCCATACGTGCGCTTATTTCTTTTTTTTTCTTCTTCCTCTTTGTTGTCAAGAATATTCATGCTTGAAAAAAATAAAAAAAATTGTTTTTTTGTCGGCGGTTTTGTTTTGTTTTTCAACTCATTTTAAAATATATTTCGGTTGAAATCATATGCCTCGGATAATCTGAATTTTGATTGTATTAGTTCGTTCGTTCTTAACGTTTTATCTTAATTTGTTGCATTGTTAAGTTCATTTAACCAATTATGTCACTGGATTTGAACCGAATCGCCCGAAAATTGACAACAAATTGAAACACAATCGAGAAAGCTTGAAATTGAATGCTCGCGGTTTTTCTCTATTCAAAACGAAATTGTCGATTTTTATGATTCATTTATTCATGAATTGAGATTTAAATAAACGTTAGCAAAGTGTAAAAATGCCCATACCGAATCAAAGCAAATTACGGCCGCAGAAGCGGTGATCAAACTCTAATATGTGGACACATTCACTTTATTTGGATTTTCAGCTTGAATTTGTATCATCACAATTTTTCAAATTCACAAATGTGTTACACACACGATCACTCTCCGTTTTTTTCTAACACAACAATTCAGACAAACGACACACACATAAAACTCTGACTGTTCATCAATTTCGGTGCAAGTTCAACAGGTTCATTTGGTTATGTGTGATAAAAAGTAAGCTGTAAAAATTTTATGACAATTTTGAAACATTCAAACATTCTGTAAAGAATTCGTTTTTTTTTTTGCTTATGATTTTGTTTTTACAAATGAACGGTGTTCTTTTTCTAAATTATTTTTTTGGGGGAAAAAATATGTTAAAAAAATGGAATTTTTTTAACAACTTATCCTTAAATCTGTGTTACCCATAATTAAGTCGAAACAGTTTAGCGCACATTTTCGTAGATCTTACCCGCACAATTGATTAAAATGGCTTTGCGCGCCCAAAGGAATTCCCAACATAAATGTGTTTAGCAATGAAAATTAAAATTAAGTCCAGGTTGTGTAGTCTTGCGATCCAATCGAGATAATTTCTGCGTTTTGTCTTGATTTTTTTTTCTGTCTGTGACGAAACAAGCTTGCCTAAATCGAAGGAACACAAGTTAACTTACCCGCTGATGACGGGTGATGGAAATGGGTGTGTGGAATGAGTAGACAATGTTGGTTTTGTGATAATTGTGTTGCTGGAATATTTGGGATGGTTGTATCATTCACATGATAGGAATTTGTAGCTGCATTGTTGCTGAAATGCCATTGATTTCGAAAGTAATTGGCGGATTCGGGTTGTGCTTGCTGATGATGCATTGCGGCCACACTTCCGTTCCAATGGTTTGCCAAATGATTAAATTTTGGATTCTGACAATAATGATTTACATTGCAATCGTTGGTGGCCGATTGATTTTTTTGACAATTATTTGAATCGTTGAAACCATTACTGCTGCTGCTGCTGCTGCTGTTCGTGGGATATTGGCAGCTTGCCGCTGAATTCCAATTACTCCCATTGTTATTATACATGGAATAATCACTAATTTTCCCGTCTAACATCATTTTTCGCATTTGGTCCAACAAAAACTGAATTGCTGTAGTTTTCGTTTAATATCGTGTGTTATTTGACACAAACGGATTTTCTTTTCGGTTTTTTTTTTATTTCAAAGAAAAATCAAGTGTTTTTGTTTTCAGTTGTGTTTTTTTCTCTGTTGCTCTCTTTCTACCTCCTCTTCGACTGTTCTTCTTCTTCTACTCGTTCTGAAAGCGATTCGAACAATTTCCGTTGCGAATTTGCGATTCCCCAATGTTTCGGCAATTAAAAACGATTTTTCAGCTGGCGATTGAATATGTGATTCATTTATCGATTCACAATAACTAAACTGCTTAGCGTAGCGTTTGTAGGCGAACGCTTTGAAAATGTTATCGTGTAAATGGTTTTGTTCAAAAGCATCGATTTAAAAACTGTAAGCGCACTTTTTGGCATTTTTTAAACTTTCTTTTGATAAACACTTTTTCCGAATTCGAAAAAAAAATATTGAATTTCTCACGTTGTTGTTTTGACTTTGTGATATTCACGACGCTTTTTTTCTGACCGATCAAACACGCACTCGTTTATTATAGTGACATAAAGATCAATTTTATTTTAATCGAAAAAAAATACTTCGTACTGTGTGGCCAAAGATCGGTTGGAACACTACCGAAATTACCACACATACACACACAAAAAATGTAGCGAACGATCACAAATTATTATGAAATCGACCGGAAACTGCTTTTTTTCTTCCTTTTTTTTAAAATATTAAAATATTCAAATTATGAAAACTAATTTGCAACTATTCTGTTCTATACATTCTTTTGACGGTTGGATAGAATCGTTTGCCGAAAATGAAATCGTTGGCGCGATTGATATATTTGCATAGAAGCTCAATCAAGAAGTGTACGTTTGCAACAAACAACGTCTGTCTTGGGCGATTTTAAACGGTAAAGTGCTGACAGAAATGCACGCTCCGTGTTATGGCACGTTAAAATGTGGATGATAAACTGTTGCTTATTGGATCTAATCTAATGTCGGTGTCGTTGGGCTTGAGCCGACTTTTTTTTCTTTTCCATTTCGGATTTGTTGTACTTTTCTTTCGCTTGTGCGAATCGTTGCTCTCATTCGGTTTTATTGTTGTTGTTGACTTTGTCGTTGTCGTTGTTCGAAGCACGCTCCCGTGTTCTCAGTACGTTTTCATAAAACAATATGTGTGGCAGCGAAGAAAGCAAGCACATTCACATAATTCAATTTTTTTTCCATCTTTTTCTACTTCTACCTTGGCTTCATAAAGCTCGATACGAAACGTTGTTGACATCGGTACAAATATATGCCATTAATACATTCGCATTGGGGGGTGGAGTTTAAGTCACGAGGATTGCGCTTGTGATATTGTTGTGGAAGCTCCAATTGACTTTTCCGCTATTTCACGCATAACAAACGAAGCTGAATATAGATTTAATTGTGTTGGGCCTCACGTGGAAATTCATGTGTTGCACCATTATTTATTTATAATTATATCCACCTCGATGTGGATCGAGAGAGAGAGAGAGAGAGAGAAAACGAAAAAGGGAGAAATGTCGCATTGCAAGAACAAGAACGGGATATTGATAGATACGGTGTTCAGCTTCGTGATCGGATCAAAGTTAGAACTGGAACCAGTTGAAACAGTGAACAACAAAACACGATGAAAACACAAAAACAATCGAATTTCAATCAAAGCAAATGGTGACATGGCACAGCAAAGCAAAAGCATCTCGAAAATATGCGTGCCAGTTACCATTCACCGATGAAAGTGGATATTATTTTAGTTCAGGAAATAAAACGTTTTCATTGTCTTCAGTCGCATGAAACTGATGAACGTGATTATTTCTATGGTCTTTTGTGAGATGCTCATTGCTTTTGATTTGAATAAAATCATCACGATGATGGGATAACATCTGAAGGTGGTGAAAAGCCATACAAAAAGTTCTAGTTTATTTTCGTAAAATTGCCAATTAACTCGGACTCGTGTTACAGTTTTCATGTGAGTTGACCCTTTTTTTTACCATTCTTATCAGTAAATATTCACTATAATTATCCCACTGACGAACAATGTTTAATTAAAGTCACCAGTTCCATCACCGATTTCAACTAATCACATGTTCTGGACCATAACACATTCAGTTTTATTCAATGCATCACAAATCATAGTGACGCACTTCTACAGCGTTTCTTATCATGAACGCCGTTTGCAAGGTTTTATTTTAACACAAGAGCCAGTTCTGGACATCTCTTTCGCGAGATGTGGTCTTCTTGTTGAATCGATTGAATTTCGAATCTTCTGACGTTAAATAAGAGCAGATGATTTTTATACCCACAGACATACTATGACTGAAATTAAAAGAAGACACACATACTGGACACGAGCCACGATTCTTTTGCATCGAAACCACTTTTAAAAAAACAGCAACGACACAATCCAGCATCGGATTTAGTTGACAAAAATCAATATTGATAATATGTAGTGTGTGAGCGCAGATCAAAATGTGTATTTGAACCGCATAAAACGTATCCAGAACCCGGTTCCAATATTTTGCCCCGCACATAACGACCAAAGTACAATCCAAACACATTTGATTAACAATTGCAACAAATTTCTGTTCCTTCTGAATCTATCACGTTTTACGGCCACGTGCTGCATTTTTTCCATTGAGGCACACACGCTTCTCGTGTGAGTATTAGATGATCTGGATACGGTTTAAACATGGCTAAAGAAAGAGACGGACAATTTTACGAAGCATGCGTACTACAAACGAAACTGACGAATCACCACAAACAAAATCTATACAGTTGCTATACGCTCGTGTCGTTTCTCTTCACTTCACTTCACGTCGCAATTTACTAGATCAACTCGTGCTTCTCTGTCCTCTCTCTCTCTCTCTCACTCTTTGTGAATGGGCAATAAGAAATTTCCATGAACACATTTACTTATTATCCGTTTTGGTTTGCATGTGCTGCTTTTTAAGTATTATTCAAATGCAGCATATAAATCTTCAGTAGTTTTCCATTTTGTTTATTGCTTTGGCACATTGAAAATGATAATATTTGGAATTATAACCAAAATTGTAATCCCGCAGACAATATTCATTGAATAAAAAAATAACATCACAAATGCGATTTGTGCGAAATAGTGTCTTTTTTCGTTCATCGCAATTTAGGGGATCCATAAAAATCGAATATATAGAGAGAGAAAAAAACACGCCTAAATATAGGCGCTTAATGCATAAAGTTCAATTGAAACTTTGAACATAAAAGCATATGGTATATATACACTTCTCCCCTTCCCCCACCTAACCGCGTCATGGTCATTTATTTATGCTTTACACTCTTTACTGACTGCTTCAGCATTAACATTTGAGGCAAGCACACATGTATTGGTTGACATGTAATGGCTCCAACCAATTTTCATTTGAATGTCAGAGCCAAGCGGTTTAAAAACACGAAAAACCACTTTTTCACACTCACATGCACACACAACAAAAAATAGCGAAAAAATAATAAATCTAACAAAAGCATCCTCGTTTTGTGTGACGTCATTTTGGCGAGAGCAAACAACAAACAAAAACAAAATGAAAATTAAAAAAAAAAATTCAGTGGCTCGAAACCAAAGAAAGAAGAGAAATCACGAGCAATCACACACGAGAAGTGGCTATGAAAAATTATAGAACACACTTGAAATATTCGTTTTTCGCCAACACGATCAATGTTTGATTGTGTGTAAGTGTGTGCGCGTTCTTTTTTTTTCACTTGCGTTCATTCCTTAAAATCACTTAATTAAGACAAATACATTCATTTTAACATCATTTTCTAATTTAATTAACTGAAAAATTCGCATTCGAATGCGTTGTGACGAATAACTGAGAGCGAAGAATTGACGTCGAACGAAGAGAACAAAAAAAAGTAAAACCGAATATGAAAATGGGATGTGCTGTTCGAATATTCACAACAACAAACCAATTCGACCAGCCGCAGCTGATTTATCTAATTTGGCACATTCATTGTGAATGTTTTCCTCATAAATTTTACACTCACATGATGTTATTATTTCAGAGGAATGAAGAAGAAGAAGAAGAAGAGGACAAGGAATGTATACGGCATACAAGATATTATAAGAATCTAATTTGTTGGATTGTTTTTTCTTGTTCGTTTCGTTCGATCGAAACGATGAGAATATGACGCTCATGAAAATGCAGTCAGACATCATATTTTGACTGCATTGCAAACTAAATCAAGTGAATCAGAATGAAAATATTTTGATGAAAAATTTCACACTATTTGTCAGACAATTTATTAGTCGGTGGCTGGTCGGCTGATCTGTGTACACGATATAAGCCTGTTGCTTACGAATTGACGATACCAAATTTAAATTATATACACACACGCACACCGAGTAAATTGTGAATGTTTAATCGTCCTTAGATCGTCATTTACAATTTACATTGGTAGCAATGGAAGTGCTTCGGGCCCCATCGAGGCAAATGGAAATTTTTTAAATGCGAGCAAGCCAAACATTTAAAACGCCAAAATTGATAAAGTTAATTGATCAAAAGGCTCGTGCCGCGCACTTCTCAACTTAACTGTAGCAGCACGCAAACATGCAAAACAAGATCACAACATAACCTGTTCAACGATCATCCAACCGGTACTACACATTTTCAGCATGCGGCCAGTTTTTTTCGGCTGAATTCATATATGAATTTTTTTTTCTTCGTTGATCTCTTTCTTCCATTCACATGCGAAATGATCTTGCTCGTGACAATGAAGTGTGATAATTGTTGGGCTAATCAATCTCATTTCATGCGTGTGAATTCCATCAACATAGAAAAAAAATGAAAAACGAAACGAATGTGGAACAACTCTCGCACGCCACTGCTGCACCATCCATCGAATTTCTCAATTCTCCAGTTTTTCGCATTCGGCGTGACTTTGTTTACGTTTCCAATAAAAATCCTATCTCGTTGAGGAAACAAAAATTGACACACAACTAGCCGCGAATATGAAAAAAGAAAGAGTAAAAAAGCAGCAACAACAAAACCAAATCGTAAAAAAGGCGAAAAGCAAACAAGACCCATGATGTCAAATGATCAAGGTTGAGAATAGAACTGTTTGGTATGGCGAAAGAAATAGACAACAACAACAAAGAGTCACCGAGTGAAATGTCATTTGAGTGTTGCGAATTGATAAAAGCATTGTATCAGTGCTTGATTTTGTGCTGTGGTCATGCGATTAGATAGAAAACGCTTTGCGTATCACATACACGCGGTTCGACTGTGTACTACTATCTCATCATTTCACAAAATGTGTGTCAGCTAAATATGCATGACATCAACAGCAGCGGCGTCAACACCACTCATTATCAAAAACGAAGTGAAGGGCTGCGAAATCGCGCATACATTCAGAAACATATCATCGAAAGTATTATTGCACAAGGGCATTTAGCAACGAAACACTTCCTCTCACAAAATTCAATTGCCTCAAATCGGTGTGCCGTTTCTTCTCCTTTGCTGTTGTCACCTCCGTCGTCGTCTGTTTCGCCTTTTTTCTGTTTTTGCACAGAGTTAAACATAAAGATAACTGACAATGACGAAATGTGTCGCGCTTGGATTTGTTTATGTTTTGTTTTTGCTGTTGCTTCTATATTTCGGTTTGTTACAGCTGACTGTTTTCTTTTTAACTCTCGAGAATGCTCGAGTGTCTTCTCGTATTACGGAAAATATGTGCCGCTTGAGTGAATAGTGAAAAAGGGAAGGACAGAGAATTAGAAGGAAAAAAAACTATACACATCTATTTACTATGATTATAAAAAATGTTAAACATAAACCACTCAACTTCGACTCGATTCAGCGTGTCACTCACGACTTCCGTATCTGTACACATCCCTAGACAGATCCAATATTCGATCGCATCTTTCGAAAGTATTTTCCACTGAGTGAGTCGTAAATTCAATGATGAACATATCAAAAAACGAAACCACTTGAATATTTCATATCGAGCGTAGCAGCCGACACCTACGGCAACCTTCGAATGACATTTATTATGTTTTATTGGATGAAAATTCGTCGGTACAATAAAAAGAAAGCGAAAGCGATTTTTCTGAGCGGCACACAATACGGCTGTCATTTATCTTATTCAAATCATATGTGTTCAATTCAGAGTGGTTGGGAAAATTCTAGCCTGAACTCACTCTTTCTCTCTTTTGTGTCGAGCCTGCTCTCACTCTCTCTTTCTCTCTCACTCTCTCTGGCTGTCTCCTTCGCTCTGTGACAAGCTAAAAATCACGGAAAATGCGTCCGAAAGTTATGTGAAGCGTATCATCAAACGGTTATAAAAATCAGAGTGGAAAATGAACCAGGCAAGGATGCAAAGCGCCGGACAGAGAGCAAATGGTGGCATCAAAAAGTGGATTTTAATCTGCCAGAGCATCGTTCTAATCCCTCTAATTAATTTATTAGTGTTTTTCAACCAAAATGTCGCATATACACACACTCACGAACAACAACAGCAAAAAATGCCATGTTCAACTAAAAATATCTGATTTATGTGATGTATCTTCTGGTGTTTAATGTTTTGTTTTTCAATCGCATAGCATACGGTTTGATGTGATAAATAAAATAGCTAAGATGGCTAAGATCATTTTTCCATTTTCACGTCGATAATTTATGGTATTTCATGACCACCATTGGCATCATTGCTGCCAAAAAATTTGCGTCGCAGAAAGAAAACAACAAATGATAATAATATTCCGCTAAATTATTCGAATAGTTTGGTATTGTGTCGGGTTTGTCCAGGGACTTTTTTTTCGTTGTGGCCGCGAGCATTCAGCTGCGTGAAATGTTTTGATCGGTTCGTTGGTTATGATGTGTGAAATCAGAAATGATTAAAGCTTATTTATTTCTGTAATTTGCTCTAATTTGTTTAAATTAAATGCTTTTGGCTTTTCGAAATAAATTGATTTCGTTGACACAAGCACACATTCTCGGCGAGCTGAGATGCGGTGGCGGCCAGAGTCAGACAGCACCATCGTATCAAATGTAGTACGCGTGTGAGTGATAATTTAATGACACCTAGATTATTTTCCATCTCTTGCGCTGTTAATGAATTCGTTTGTCATTTTCGAATGGTGTATTCGTTTCGTATGCGTTTGTATTATCTTCCTCTCTCTCTCTCTCCAAATTGATTCTGCGTTGACTTTTACGAGCTGTGTTTGCTTATGCCGGAAGAGATACAAGACTACCTGAGCCACACGTTTCGTTTTTTTTCCATTTATTTGCTTCAATTCATTTGAAGACAAAAAGATTTAATTAATTCATATTTCACATTAAATGTTATCATTGCGATGGATTGTATCCGCTTCATTACCGAGACGAATCGCGACTAATTATGTATCAGTATCAGTATCAGTGTATCTGTTGGCGGCGCACCGGCCTTACAGCAAATATGCCTAGGCATCAAGAGTATGCAGCAAAATGTATTACTTATTCTCAAATATCATTCTCAATTGAGAGCATCCGTTGTCAATTTTCTATTATTCTTTTTCTAGTGTCTCATGCCTTCATCATGTGCAGATAGACTGAGTGGCTGTGACTGTGGTCAAGTATATGATATCAAGATTTATGCGGAAATTACTGGTCGCTTTTGCAAGAAATCGACTATTTTTGCCAATCTTTAGATACAACGAATTACATACACGATGGACACTTTTCCGCAACACGTTGTACAAGTGTAGTGTTCTAACACAATTTTCATATGTAAAGAATCGCTTTCATAATATTTCCGAAAATATTCTTCTACTGCTCCTCTGTTCATAATATCTTTTTTTAAGAACAGTTATTTTTTATTCAAAATAACCACAAAATTGGTAGATTGTCCCAAGAAGAACGAAATTATGTAGAATATCGCGAGTCGATAATATAGCCAAGAATAGCCGCATTCTTTAACATGTTATCGACATCGTGTTGATCAGATGAAAGCAGAAAGGAAATTAACATTAAAATTGCATATGACTCACCGAGAGAAATTACAAATCTCTGCATCAGAAGAGATTTCGTACTGTGCCTTGAAATGCCCAAAAAATTTACAAAAAATTATTTCTTTAAAACAAATGGCCTTGATATGGCTCTATGAGTTTTTTCAATACAAACATATAATATTCCGGAATTTTACGCGTTTTATCAGCGGGATCGTCATTATTTGCGGATAAAACCAATACTTTTCCTAACAATCTTTCTTTGCGAAAAAGTAGTAATGTCTATTGTTGAACATATGGCATGGCGCTCTAACGTTCGCTACAATAATTGTGCATTGTGTTTACTTCGGATACATCTGGAGACAATCCAGACTGTTAATTTGCTCATTTTCATTCCGTCCTTCCGTGTCATTGGGTCATTCGTATTTGGATTTATGAACAAGTTTCAATCAACCAAAACGATTGAGCAATTAAATCCAAAATTATTAGTTTCGTGCGCCACAGTTGGACGCAGCTATCGACCATGTGCTAAACAAGAACACTCTCTTGCGCACGAGCGAGTAGATCGTAACAATGCAAACGCACTTGATATTTGTTGAATTTTGTTTTTCCTGCTTTCTTGACAATTAAGACGCACATTTGGGCCCCTTTTCATTCGCGTACAGAAAGTTGTATTTTAATGCGATACGACTTAAGGTGGTACAATTGGCTGATAAGATAAATACGCTGACAAAATGATGATGAAAACGTGGCTACGACCGATGTACGCATCGAATGTAGACTGAAGTCATAAATTAACATAAAAAAAAGCCGTGTGTCAAAAGTGGATCAAGTGACTAAACAAACTTGAAAAATGTAAGAGACACCAAAATTCATTTTTTCCTTGCGGAACAAAAGGAATTGACGATTTCGAGCACAAACAATACTCGCCTTTTGCTGAGTGTATGCCATTTATCAGTTCTTTTTTCTTCATTACGTAGACTAAATATCTCACACTTGCTCGACACTTTCTGGCAAACGAATATGCCATAACTGCTTATGAGTAGTTCATATTTGATAAAAAAAAATCGAACGAAATAAGAGAAAAATAAATGTAAAACGGCGACAATAAAAAAAACAAAAACAAAATCACAACAAAAAATGAGCAGTAATAACAAAAGAGCGCTGAAAATATGAAATATGAACGTTGGACAGTTCTAAGAGAGCTTCAAAGACGATAAACAAATTTGAGAGACCGTAAAAACGCATTTCTCTTTAAACACTTGGCTTCGGTCAGTTTTTTTTTTTTGCTCTTCGAGTCTTGATGTAATTGTTGATTGCTATGCTTGCCCAGCCACTTGGCAATCTGTGAGTTCTGAGCACTTTTAAAATGACACGCGAGAGAGATCGAGTCATGTTGTGAATTATCATCATTGAATTCTATACAGAGAAGGTTGGCATTTTCGCGTCGGAGGACAACTTCCGTCCGCGTGCTCAAGCAAAACAATCATAATTATGTTCAAACGATTTAGGTTTCTCGTTAAGTTTCTCGTGAAACTCATTTATTTGATGTTATGCTTTTGGCGAAAGCAGCAGCAAACGCAGCAGCAGCACTAGCTTCATGAAAAATTCCACTCGACATACAACCAATGCCGTGCGCGCTACTGTGTAGTAACAACAATGTGACCAAATCTGTAAATAATTCGTTTACGCACATGTTTAGCAACACGATCTAAGTTCACAAATAGAAAAAGGAACGGCTGTATGATGAGTGTCTGCTAGGTTTATTGTCGTTTAAACACTCTTATCCCCCTGTACAATCATTCAATTACAAGAGCAATCATGATATATATTGTTCACGTTTATTATCGTGTCATGTGAACGCTGAACATTGCCAAAAAAGAGCTTAGAATACTTTCCACAAAACCGAAAAACGATAATAACCGACAGAAGGAAAAATACACCGAGCATATCGTTGAAAATTATAATGAAATAAATAAATAGAATGAACAATGAACAGAGAGAACGAGAAAGAGAGAGATAGAGAGAGAGGTGAAACCAAAAAATGGAATTGGGCCAACATGAAGAGTTGAAAAAAAGCATGGATTTTTTTGCTATTGCTGTTGCGTACTGCATGGGTGAGGGACTTTTCAAGTTGGCCACTGAACAATCTTCATGTCTTGGGTTATTGATGGGATATGTCAACGCAAGTAACGAAACTCTAATGTTTGCTAGCCAAATTTTTTTTGGCTCATTCAATGGTGTATGTTCGTAGTGTGTATTATATTCCAGTGCGTTATGTAGTCGCAGCATCGCTCACAAATACTCATCAACCGATTCAAATACAGTTAGGTGGATAAGACCGACGAAATGAATATCACATACACCCAAATCCAGAGAGAGAGAGAGAGAAAGAGAGTGAGAGAGAGGGAAAGAGATAAAAGCAACGAAACCGACATGAAAAACATTGTAATATTCTCATATATCAACACGAAAATGTATTTGTGTGTGATTATATTGAATATCTCACTCGAGTCATAATTGTAACTGTGGGAAAGACGAGAACGAGAGCGAAAGAGACGATTACACTACAACATTCAACTACACCTGCAATCATAATGCACCCACCAAAATTTAATTGCATCCATACAAATGCACCGCTGAGCGTAACGACCGAGCCGACATTTTTTATTCTCGCTTTCTGCATTGTATAATCCAACGAGCAAAATCGGCTCAGCAAATTATATAGCTACTGCGACCGCATTGCAACTTTTTCTCCTTCTTTCAACTCATTCTCATGCAAATTACAACGAAATCGACTCTAATCGAAATATATATCTCGATTTAAAAACGTTAACATTTGCATTTTTCTGCTCTGCTGTACGATACACGTTCGTTGAGGCAAATGAGATAGAATGATAAAATTAAGCGAAAATAAAAGATCATAACAACGGCTGATCGTTTAGGGACGGCAAATGGTCGTGGAAATCGGGAAAACGTGCTGAAAATTGTGTGGGCAGACAAATAAAGAAGAAAAACAATTGAACGAGAAGAAAATTGCATAGTGTAGCAGAGATGTATCCCGTGACCGAAGAAAAAACGAATTTTAATAATGCAGATTGAGCGAATTGAAGAGGCACATGACACTTTTAATGCCCAAATAAATTCACACATAAACGAATGGGCTTCACATGCATGCGTCACGACAAGCGCCGATATGCATACCGTTCACGATACGAGACTAGCCGTAGCAGCAGCAACAGCAGAAAAATAAACAAGACCGCAGATCGTCGCTTCGCTCCGCTCTGCGTTCTTGAAGCTTGTAAATTTAAGGGGTTTAATTAATTGATGTTACTCATCAAATTATTATCGTAAGCACTACATGGAATGTAGTTTTAATCTACTTTTTGTATGCATATCATTTTAATATTGTCAAAAAAAAATTAAATAAATTTATATGATGATACTGTATTCTACACTTATGTGTTTTATGTACATTCAATGTGAATGATCATCGTACATTATTTCACATTGGTAACGAAAAAAGTGTAAATTTTTTTTTCGAGTTATCTCAAAAGTGAATTACAAGAACATGATTTTATTTCATTTTTGCAATTAGGCGCAATTGCTTCATTTCAAATAAAAAAAATATGAATATTAAAATGAATCAATTTACGATCCAAAAAAATGGCCTAAAGATCCTTAAAATTTTCTTGGGAAAAAAAATTACAACTACAGTAGCCTACATTCCATGTAGTGCTAATAACAGACAAACATACGAATTGGAAATCTTTCGTCATCGAAATATCACGATCAATTCAGCGTATACGCATGGAGTTTAAAGTCATGTGACAAACTACAACGACCAAAATAAAGAAAAAAAAACACGCAAAGCACGCATCTACACGTTTGTAGACGCAAGTCTGTAAGTTATAGCGTCCGCCAACTATTAACTAGAAAAAAAATCAACAACACACAAACTTCACATGATATCCATGAACGTTTGAAGGCAAAAGTGAACACCAACAACAAACCCAAACAGAATACCGAGCCGAATAGCAAAAGAGAGAGAGAGAGAGAGAGAGAGAGAGAGAGAGAGAGAGAAGAAAAAACGAGAGAATAGAGCTCAAATATAATTTATGGTTGCTTTGGTATTTTAGATGCGTGTTCAGCGCGCACCGATTCGTATTGAATTGTTCCATTTTTATCTCAGAGCCGCAAAAACAAAAACCAATCGATGGTTTTTCACTGTTGTATTTATACATACAACTGTATACTTGATCATTTTTATTACATTCAATTTTATTTATGTTTATAACCGATTTGCAAAACCGTCTGTAGTCTCAACCGGCCGAGCCGTTAGTCTTTCTCTGTATCGTCGCTCTTTCTCTCCCATTCATTTCTCTTGTGAACTATAAATAAATTCCTTCTTTTTTTTCATAAATATTTCATGTAATGAAAAATAAAATAATCAAACGAACGATAATTAAGAGATTTATATTCCGGAGAAGTCCAAAGGCTATGCCAAAAATGCCAAAGTTTTTCAAATGAACAAATTCATTTTACAAAAAAAAAAAACATATATACACGTATGTGCTATGCATAGCATCATCATCATCATCACCTTTTGTCTTGTGTGTGATTCGCTTTGAAATGCACTTTGACGCTTATTCGATATATATAAATCCCTTCTAGCCGCACCGAACAAGTGGAGAGACGAAAGAAAAAGAGCAGATATCAAAGAGCTGCATTACTGACACCAAGCGCTTCATTGAGTGCAATTGTTGCTTATGACAGCTATATATATTCGATATATCATCAACATTTTACTTAAAAATCGTTAAACCGAAGTAGCCCAACAACAACAACGGCAAAACCGCCAAACAATTTACAACAACAACATCCAACATTGTATGGATGTACGTATTGTGAGAGCGCATGTTCAATAATTGTCATTAAATCATCCGCAATATTTTAACCGCTTTGAATGCAAGCTGCTCTCTTCTCTATTTTTTGTGTGTTTGTATACAAATAAACTAAATCGCTTCGAATCATCGCTGTGTGCTCCTTTTTTTTTTGCTTTATTGTTCGATGGTATTTTTCCGATCGAAATATTTCTGCGGCCAATGGAAAGGGGAAAGAAATTTACGGAAAATCAAGCAAAGAAAATTTAACATGAACGAATGAAAAAAACAACAACAACACTGACAACAGCGCTGCAACACTGATTCCACTTCCAAAAATGAAAAACTTCACTGTATTCGTTCGAATTGTGTGTGACGTCACATATTACGCGCGCAAGTCAATTACAATTTTGTTCGCATTCACACACATAGAGTGCAGTGCATTTTATATACATATTCTCACCATATATAGATGTAGATATGAAAATGAATCTCACATTGCGGTTGTGTGAGTGCGAATGCACATTCGGCCACTTCATTGGCGATCGAAGCAAAGGCAAAAGCCGTTGGAAGGAAAATAGCAAATTCGGAGATTTTGACTGAACAAAACCGAGAATAAGAAGAAAACAGTAACGAACGAAAAGTAGAGAAATAAAAAGAAATAGGATAGATCGACGGTATTAATAGAGACAAATCAGAGCGAGAGAGAAAAAGAGAGCCAGTTGACAAGCATCTGCAGAGCGTCAATTGAATTTTATTGAGAACATTAGAGAGATGACTGTCCAATAAAGGATTGGAGTGCGAGTGTGCGTTTTATAGATGACATTTTTAGAGCACAGATGCATTTTTGAGGCGATATCACAATACAGCGGGCTTTGAACATTTTCACTGTCGTTCGTGATTTCTCTGCCTCACTCTCTCTTTCTCATCTGTTTTCTTCAGCTGTTTTCTCTCTTGTATCTTTTCTCTTTTCCCCTGTGCGCTTTGCACTCTCAGATGGTATGGCTTTGCTCTCATTCTTGCCCCTTTTTTCTCTTCGATGAAAATAAAGCGAAACGATCGAAAAAGTCACAGAACCATTTTCGTTGTGTTTACAATAAGCGCAACGCATTAGCCGGACTCTGTCATTTACTCTCTCTCTCTCTCTCTCTCTCTCTCTCTCTCTCTCTCTCTCTCTCTCTTTCTCGTTTCTTTTATTCTTTCGCTCTCTTGATTTTGCTTGTTATTTTAAAGTTTAAAATGATCCCCTTTTTCTTTTTGCTATTCACACACAGGCTATTTAAAAATGTTGAAAAAAGAAAATCGTTGTGCTTTTCATCATCATACGGCACATCTCCTGTTTCTTCTTGCTCGATGCTTTTCTTTTATTCATTTCTTTTTATTGTGTGTGTGTGTAAGAGTGTTTTTTGTTGACTTCAGCATCGACACTTTTTCGTTCTCTGTTAAAACCGAAGAAGAATTAGAGAGGAAAAAAAACGGCCTCTGTGTGTTCTCCTTTTGACGTTTTCGTTTTTAACCAACAGCTGCGTTTTCTATTTCATTCCTAATTTGTGCGCTTTTTCCTTTGCTCACAAACTGAGATGACATTCAAGCGATTTTCAAGCGACGAGAGATGCATTTGAATCGTTCATATCTTTGCCCGGCGTATTGATTTTATTGCACACTTTTATTTTCTTATTCATGTGAGCGCGCGCTTTTTTTCTATGCTACTGTTGCTGTTGACGTTGACGTTGTTGTTGGTGTTGTTGTTGTTGCCTACCAAAGCAATATCGTTGCGTAGAAATGTGTAAGCGTGAATTTGGCGTGTGCATTTCGACATTTCAACAGTTGTTCGGTTTTAAATAAATTAGTCGATTGTATGTTTTATAGTTGCCGGGCTGAATAGAGAGATAGGCATCATTGTCATGCGGTTGAGTGCTTGCGCGGTGTACAAAATGCACATTTTGAATGGCACACGAAAGATAAAACGATACAAGAAATAAAATTTAGAGTGTAGTTGATAAGGTTAATTAAGCGAGAGCTTAAGACTTTCGATTTTCAATCGATAAATGCATGTGCAAAGACCGAGCCCTCAGACTTTGACCCAAATTCGATTGATTTGCCTGTTGACCATCTCATCGTTGATGTGCTGATGACTCATACACAAATCGCTTGGCTGATAAAAGTCAACAATTTTCGATCGAGCCAAGAACCAGAAATATATATACCGAATTGTTCAATCACATAAATCAAAAGTCCATTGCACCGCCATCAAGACGATTGCTTTTGGCCATGCCAAATCGAATTAAATTTCATTAGTCTTTGTTTGTTTTTGTTTTCATGTTGTTTTGTCTTTTATTAATTTCGTTCTATGAATGGAGCCAAACGGATACAATTATGATGACCAGTTTGTGCTGTTTCAGGATAGTTTCCTTTTTTTGTCGTTGAAATGCTGTTCAACAACATTGTGGCCGACAACGCCACACTAAAAATAAACACGCTATATATTACTATCTTTTGATTTGCCCCATCGATATTCTCAAACGTTATTTCGGCCTAAAAAACATTTTACGCTATTTTTTCATTGGTACATTTAAAATTGAAATGAAGAAAACACAATAACCGAAAATCCGTACATTTACAGCAATGTACACGGGCAGCAGCAGCAGTACGGCACAAGGAGAATATGAAGGCGGCATGGCGAATGTCGCTCAGATAATCGATCAACATATGCATGAAATAGCATACGCGTCACTGCTTTTCGTGAAAGAACATTTCAAAATATCTTTTCCTAATTGGTTAAATGAGTAAATGATGCGGCTGGCAACCCATGAGTCTATGTAAGCTCGCGAACGGTGCACACAAAAAGCGCCCCAACGCCCGAAACTGAAATGAAACTGATGTGTGACTTTTCATTAACCGAAATTGAAGCGACCGAACGAAAATGGCATGAACACTTAAATGTCAAAGGCATAACGTATTATTTTACAGGACAAAAAATCATCGATCTGTGCAACTGTGCGCCAATTTCCGACACTTTTCTAATAAACAGCTTGTTCGACTGGCTCTCTCGCTGACTCACTCACGAGCTGAAATTGATGGACAGCATTTGACCGAGGATATCATCACTTTTTTGAGGAAGAGAAAGAAAAAAGAGCGATATTGACGTTCGTTTTTCCGCGATATTCACTAATGAAAAGGTCAAACGTCGATTCAAAACATAGTCGAATCAACGATTCCAAAAGGTAAAGAGCGACAAGATTGTGGCTGGGTATGTTGTTTACAAAATATATGATTATGAGAGTGTCGAGACGGAAGTCACAGTAGGCGATACTTTTTCATAACGAAGTGTTCATAGCAAAAAGAAATACGCACCGCCAAAGGACTCATTTTGCGCTATTATCGAAGGTCGAAAAGGCTGACTTTGACTATCGAAATTCCACAGCGCGCCAAAAAACACTTTATGAATATATAGATTTATTTATTTTTTCTTCGTTCTTCTTCTTGCCTATTCATGTGTGTATAGTTTCTTTTTCGTTATTTTCCTTTTCTTTCGCACAGTTGTGCATATATCGTCAATTCGGTCGGTATTTTTAGATTGCATGGTCTTTGACGGCTTTGTTCTGACCAACTGAAATCACTGTTGTTCGCTACTTTTTATTTTATCAGTATATACATTCCGAAAACTGTGTGTGCGCTCATACGCGTAAGTAAGAAGAAGAAACAGAAAAAAAACAAAACGCGAACAGAGAGCGAGGAAAAAGAAAATCTTTCATTCGGCTCGATGTCGAAATGTCGATAAGAAAGACTGTGCGCCGATTGATGATTTAATTGCAACACGATGCAGTGTGATCGTCGCCGACCACAGCAATATGCATCACATCGAACAAAATAGATTTTCGATTTGAATTTAATTTAAAATATTTGCTATCGATTTGATCACATGAAATCGTGTTGTTGTTGATGATTGTGCGTGAGCACGAGCGCACTCGCTCGCTTGCTTCATATCATACAGAAATTTCATGACAAAACTTTCTTCCGAATGCATTCGCATTTAATTTGCGCCAAGCATCAAAAGGATAATAAGACACAAATAAAATTGAATCGATAGCGGCATTGCTGCACATATAAAACGGTCGAATAGAACCGTATGATTTGATGCCAGTTTAAAAATGCCGAAACCGTAAAATACACACATGATCAACGATCGAAAGCACACAAGCTTCGCTTCAACCAAACCAATAACACACACACATAAACTTGCTACGAGCACATACGAACACTGGTTAAGCCCAATCGTTGCGATCGTACATACTGGCTCTTGCATTAGTGTGCTGCGATTTACACACAGAGCCAACAAGTATATGTGCGTTGACATTTAGTCGCTGTTGTGGCGGTGTAAATGTGTGCAGTGTGCACACACACACAACTTTCGCTTAAGTATTTCATATAGGCCGTATACTATCACACATAGAAAACGTTGAAAAAGTCACATGTCTTTTTTGACGACACTGAAAAAAAAGCCATCAACTCAAAATGTTGTATCAAAATATCATGAAAATGCTTATTTTTGCCGCGAGTTTTTCTCCTCTATTCATGTTTGTTTGTTTATTTTTTGAAAAACTCGAAATATTTTTTTTTCATATCTCAATTTTCGAGACACACATACACAAACCGAGAGAGCTTGAGTCATGCAGAACAAGAAGAAACGGTTGAAATATTAGAGATTTCCCAATTTTCAATTCATTGAGAACGTGAGATAGAAATCTCCTTGAAAAATTCGTCGGTCGGTCGGTCGGACGGACGAACGATTGATAATATTGGTGATCACTTTACAGAAGCATCAACAATTACTGAAATCTATTTTCGGACATTCTTTGATGGCACACGATATTTCAAATGCATGTAGATTTTTGAAGAGTTGATTTCATTCTACGGTTGTTGTTTCTTCACTTTTTTTGCTTTTCTTTTGTTCGATGGTAATACCCGAAATTGAAACCGAATGATGTGAATATGACAGAAAATAAAACAAATGTAGTTCAGTTTGTTTGAAAAGCATATTTCATACTTTGATGTCAGCATATCCATTTTACATCTCTCTCTCTCTCTCTCTCACTCTTTCTCTGTGTCTCTGTTTCTACACAGAACTATCCAATCGTCAGTCAAAGTCAATTGAAAATCAATGTTTTGACGGTGTGTCAATAGAGATACTCGCAAACATAACTGCCTGGGATGTGCACACACATTCAGTCAGCAAAATAGCGTGAAATTGCAATTTACTATAAATTTTCGTTAAAGTGCCACATTTCGACACATATTCATCAATCGAAGTGTGCTCGACTGATTGAACGAAACCGAGCTTGATAATTTACATACATTATGCTGCTTCGAAAAATTGACAAACATCACAATCTTTAACGCTATAAATTAGATCAAGAATATATGTGCGCCCGTGTCACATCGAATGCGTAAAACAGCGAGTCTCTTATACGTGTCTACTTTATTACTGTTTTCAGTGTTACGACTATGTTGTTGTTGCTATTGCTGCTCTTTCTCGGCTATTTCTGTGTGCGTCCTGCACATATATGTACACACCGAATAAAAAAAAGAAGAAAGAATCAAATCCATAGAAAGACACTCGTATTGAAAGGGAATCATGTGGCTGGCTGGCTGGTTGGTTGGTTGGCTAGCCTAACCAGTTGTGTACAATTCACCCTAACTCGCTATCATAACCATTGATCTCTTACATATTGACGAATGAAGAGAAAAAAGCACGCCATAGACGCACAAAGAGAGCGACAGAGAACCCAAGAAAATTTCAATTTATTTAACACAATATCAACGCAATACGAATCTCTTTGACTTTGATAGATATTTCGAAATTGGATACCGAATCAGCTTGAGACTGGCCTGGCCTGGCCTGGCCTGGCATGACCTGAACGAAACGCAAATTTCCAACTTTATGCTACACACACACACACCACAAATTAAATGTGTAAAACAATAATGATAATAATAAAAAAATATCGAAACGGCATTGCCCCATTGAATGGGACAAAAACTCGGCATAGTACACATATGCACACGCTGCTTACAAGATCATAAACGAAATGACCAAGAGCAACAACAAACAATATGGTCGGTGCTATATTACTAATTCTCGGCGACTGTATTTGTAAAGAGATCTAAAATGTTTCCATTATATGATTGGAAGGAATCAGTATTTGAAAAAAAAATCAACAACCAGCAACAGCAATATGATACTGAGCTGAAATTTTCCTTCAATAATAAAAACGTGCGTAGCTCTTGATCATATGAAAGTAGTTAAAAACGTAAGCCGTTTGAAAGGCAAGACAATTCTAATCTATCGATTTGCCTTTTGCTCAGATTATAAGTAGTCACATTTTTTTGCTTCTCCTTTGCCAATGTACATCATATGAACAGAGAACAACAACGAATATAAAAGAAGAGTTTAAGCGAATGCTGCTGAATTATTATTTTTTCACTTGAAGAAAAAAGCTCGGCGGCAGCATCCCTTTTTCACATTGAATTGATGACCACTAGAGATCGATACTCAATTCAATTGAATATATATATACTTATTGCTTGGAATTTGAAATCGACAAATCAAACAAACCAACAAAGTTTGAACCACAGAAAAAAATATATGTATAAATAGACAACGATCGAACTTCAAATGAACAAATGGATGGATAGATATTGTTAGTTTGGATGAAAGCATAAACTTCTTAGGTACTTACCATTAATACCGCTGATCAATGGATAATTGCTGTCACGGCCTCCAATTAAGTTTTTTAATCCAGATTCGATTAGAGTCGGCGATGATCGTTCTCTGTCACTCATTATTGAAAAGTCTTGCATACACACTCGCACGCACACGTATCTTTCTTTACTACTTGTGTTATCAATTCGCGTGATTTTCTTTTTACCTAGTAATTTTTTCTCTTTCGTGGATGTGTATGTGTGTGTGTGTTTTTAATTCTGTATTTTTTCTTTGATTTTTAACTGATTTGATTAATAAAATAAGCGGATATTTTCGGTTTTTATTGGCCAGTTCTTCAGTTTGTCCTTCAAAAAAAAAGCTTCACATAGATTAATGAAATGTCGTCTTATTTATGCTCTCTCCCTTATCAAATCATGTGATATAGTTCAATTTTTTTATATTCTTGTTACTTTTTTTCTAATGTATTGTTGTTGTTGGCTGCTGAAGATTGCAAGTTTGATGTCGTGAATTGAAGTTATTGTAAGAACACTTGAAAATTCGTTAAAAATTGTCCGTATGATTAGGTATTCTTTCTCGTGTTTATTTCTTTTTTTTTTCCTTTACTTTTGAGATTATTTGATTGGGTGTTGAAATCCACACTCAGGTGAATCGATTTTTGAACATTGCAATTTGTCTCTTGCTCTCACTCAAATGGCGCTCAAAGATCGCAAACCGATCGAGATCTTGTCATACTATGAATCCTTGATGAATTAACATAATTCCCATAAGTTGCGGTTGAATATGATGAATAAACGAATAACACACAATCACAACGTTGCAACGAACCAATTACGATGTAGTCGCTTTTCTTCACTTGTTGTTCCTTTTTTTTTAACGAATTTTAGTTTTCTTTTCGCTATTAAATCTTTTGTATTACTTGTTTCATTTGGTTTAAATTCTTTTTCTTCAAAATATTACTTTTGCTTTCACTTCTCAACGATATTTATATATATGTTATTATGTATTTCAACGAAACAAAAAAGGGCAAATTAAAATAACTGAACAGTTTTGGATATTTATTATTGCTTATCCATTGCATTAACTTATTTTGGTTTGTCTTTGTTTTGTTTTAAATTTATGTTTATTCATTTAAATAAGGCCCAAGTAAGCATACGAAGAAAGAAAAATCGCTTGGTTTTCTTTTGTAAGCTTCTAAATCACATAGCCTCACGACAAAACATACATTGCTGATTACAGATATATATATGTATATATTTTTAGATAGATGAGCGTATTTTCTTATTAGATTTGGGTAATTGAGATTGATATTGTATTGTTGTTGTTGTTGTTGTTGTTGTTGTTGTTGTTGTTGTTGTTGTTGTTGAATTGCACGTCGAAATATACGTCTATTGCTTTGAAGTTATGATGATGACGGCGACGACAATGACAACGATGACGTCGATGATGGAGTGTGAAGAGATTGGCGGTGTTGACAATATTGCTGATGTGCCTGCTGTCTTTTTGTATTCTGGCCTAACGATACGACTGTGATCCGTTTCGTTGTCCAAGTAATGTGTCGGTCATCGAAGTGTTGCGTTTTGGCCAATACAGTGAATTATTCTCTCACCCCGATTGATCATTACACGGAACTTTGGATTTTTGGGCGAAACAAAAATAGACACAATATGATAAGACGATGTGGTGGCTATTTTCAAAATAATCCTGCATATGAAATGAATCTAGCACCCGTTCAATTGATATTTGGCGACTGATTTGGTGTTGTGATCGCGTGCGTATTCAATGTTCAACAACCAATTTTGATCGATACAAGTGTCTGTTTGTGTCAAATCGAATTTTGTTTGGCGACACAGGCCGAATAGAAATAAAAATAATAAATTCAACCAATTTAATTGTGAAATATCTCTTCGGTTTTCGATAGACTCTGTCGTTATACGGAAATTCTAACAACTCTTTTTTTCGTTTGACTCCGTTTTGTGTGATAACAGATCAAAAACAATAAGCACGGCGATTCGCGTTTGTGTGTCAAATCTGATCGAACCGATCAAGTGGCAGTTGTATCACTTTCCACTTTTCTCTCTCTCTCTCTTGCTATCTATCTCTCTCTCTCCTCGCCCCGTCCACAGATCACGTTTGTTATTGAGCATTCACGTCTTGGGTTTTTTTCTTTCTTATTTTCACCTGAGATGTCGATCCTTTTGGAAGGATGTTCGTCGAATGAATCAATCACTAGAACGTTTTGTGGGGATTTTATGCACAAGAATACACATTTAATAAAAACAATAAGTGTAAAATATACGAGAACCGAACAAAAAAAAATAACCAACGAACGAAACGAAACTGTTCAGTATGTATACACACGGAGAAGACTTTAGTACATTCAGTACACACCGCAATGTGTACTATGTAGAGTTCTTGAAACACAGAAAACCGAATTATAACTGGCGATACGTATGAGACGTGATATAAAAAGAACACTAATGCTGAGAGAGAGCATACACGAAACGACTTAACGTACACACACACACACACATACACAGTCAGACCAGCAGTAGCCGCGAATCGCATAGGCCCGTGCTCGATTTCATACATGCCAAAAAAAAACGAAGAGAGAAGTGTATACATGCATAGGACGACTATGATGAATTAAAGAAAAATACTTTACAAGTAAACATCGAACAAAATATGACGGCAACGACGACGACAACAACGAAAATATAAGTAAAAAAAAGCACACAGCGAAAACAGACAAATATACGCTATTTTTTTCAATACTGCTGCCGTTGCTTTCGTTCATTCGATTCGGCTTATTTTTTATTTGATTCTTCTTTTTTTTTCATTTCAAAATTTTCTAACAGATGAATATTTACGATGCGAATGCGGTGAATTTAGAATAATCGAAATGTGTGAGTGGCTGTTTTCCTCTCTATCATTTGCCTGTTACTCAATTCTTCTTTACTCTGTCTCTCTACTCAGTCGATTCGGGCTGCCATTGTTTGTGTGCACCACTCATAGTATACATGCACATTGAAGCACGTGCGTGTATGTGTATGTATGTATGTGTCTATTTCGTGCGCGTTCTGTTCGCGGCAGCGGGTTCTTTCTAATCTATTTTAAAATGACTGATAGTAGTTGTGCTGTAAATGTTAGAAATATTAATAAATAAATTAAAGCCAAAGCCATAGCCAAATCACAATCCAAAGGCAAAAGGGAATGTATCCGAGTGTTCGGTTAACACATGGTGTATGGCAGCGGCAGCAAAATCTTCTATCATTTTAAAATCGAATTCACATATATGCAGGTCGATTTGAGCCGTCCGTGTGTTTGAACGATGTGCTCATTCGTTCATTCGCTCACTCGCTCGGTTGCTCGCTCAACGGCGATATCTATACGAACGTCACCAGAGAATGTGTGCTGTGTTTGAATTGGTGTATGTACGACAGAGGACAGTTGATACGGAACGTCAAATTGCCGCATGCACACATTTATATCGCGATTCATTATAGATACACCAATTGACTCTTTTTATGTTTGAAACCAAGTTGTTGTTTTTTTTTCTCATTTACTACATGACGATTTCATGCAATCCATTTCAAAGACATAGATAAATTCAGCTGTGCTGCTCATAGACAATCACAACATCAAATCTTTACGACATTGCGTTAACAACAACACTACGATCGTCGATCTCATTGATTCAAATACAAATTTTATCTTAGTTATCAGATAAACGGTGTTGCTGCTTTGCAAAATGATAATATTGCTCCGAAGAAACGTTAAAATAGATTGAGATTGCTTCTGTGTTGGTTTTTGCATTTCCTGCCGATATTCTGCACTATACTTTGGAAATTGGGTGCACATTTGTTGCACAAATCATAATGCCAGTGCCATAAATTTAGAATGAACATGATATGTGACATGACAGGAGAAATTATTATTATTTTTGGCTTCTTTAATTCGCTTATACACTTTTTAATGTTTCTCTTTTTCTCTCTCTTTCGTCGAGTGTATCGTGTGATTTTTGAATGCGCGACAAACGGACGGGCACACTGTTCGCAAATCAATCTCCATTGAACGAACCGAAGCCGTGTTAAGGCCAGTCAAAATAAATTTGCATCATGCACAAATACACACCAAAATGGTTTGTGTCAAATTGTCCCAAAATAGTTGACTGGCGACTCGTTGCGAACGGAGCAAAGGGACGAAAGAGAATGAGAACGAGAACGAGAACGTGAGAGAGAGAGAGAGACTCAATGTGAACTTTACATATCAATCATTTCGAGCGCGACCAATTGCACATTTTCGGCGGCTAGTTATCGATGCGACACTACATTCAAAATGGAAATGAACACGGTGATATCTTTTTTTCGGGCTGCAAACAACAAAACGCATTCCATTTGGATTTGTTTCGTTTTATTTGTACTCGACAATGCAGTATAACGCAACCAAGATAACAAGCGATGGGTGTTTTTTTAGCGAGACATTTTTGTTGTAAAACAAAATGATATTTTTTTTTGTTTCATTAAGTCATGTGCCAATGCGGCCTTTAACAACATCGTCAAAATACTTGTGCATTTATACCGCGTGTCACATGAATGCCGGATTCGACTACATGTTGTTCATGCTCTCTTACTGTGTCGTTCGTTCATTCTTTCGTTCGTTCTGTATCGCTTTCTCACTCTCACTGCATCGCCAGCTCACGTTCTCACTCAACTTTGTCTATTTATTGTACATTTGGACATTGTTGGCGTATGGTCGTTTTGCCTGGGGCTGTGTGTGAGAACGCGCACACGGGCAACAGAGATATACAGCGAAATAGTGAAGAAGAATTGATGAAGATAACGCCAGGCGCAATAAACGATTGGCAATTTACGTGTTGGTTTGAATCTAACAACAATATACTTGATTTCAGCGATATTTATGAGAATGGGGTTCATTGAATACGTGTGTAGCTTGATGTATGGATATTTTTGTAGTGAATACAGTGCACACTCGACGTTCGGTTTTTGGTGTGACCAAGTGGTTGCGATGCATTCAACGGCATCGAGAGTGCGGTGTTCGTACATTTACATGCATGGTTAAATCGATCTCACGGACATAATGCGATGAAAATAAATCATGAAGAGATCTTTGATTTTCTGTTGGCCGAATGTGAATTAAACTAAAAGCGAGCGAAAAAGATAGAGCGACAAAAAAAGTTCTATATAAAAAGACGACCGCAACAATTCAATTTGTGTCGTCGCCGTCGTCGTCGTCGTTGTCGTTGTCGTTGTCTTCGGATCTATATGCGAATACAATTCGAAAATGTAGTAAGTCAGCTTAAGTTCATCATGAAATTGTATCATGATAACGAAATTTTCATTTCGTCAATTCGAATATGGAGCGCTTTTTATTTATTTCGTTTCGAATGATATGGCTATTCTTTAAATAATCATTTGTGTGCCACATTTATTTTTGGGCTTTCAATTATTTTTGGTACTAGCAACAGGAGCAAATGAATTACTCTGGCTTGCTCTCTACACACTTACTCTATTTTATTATTTTTAATGCCATATGCATTTAATTTTTCACATATCTTTCTCGCGCGCACACTGTAAAATCGCTTCTGGTTTTTTCCGTTACTTCTATCTCTTTTGCTCATTCTCACTCTCGCTCATTCATTCTGTTGATCTCTCGTTCGCGCGCGCAATGACTCTCTCTCTCTCTCTCTCTCTCTCTTACTCTCTCTTACTCGACCGCTGTGCGCTCAAAACACGGTCTTTCACAGCTAATGAATGAAATTCATCTTGTTTATTCACATCCGAATGAATAAAATTATGAGCTGAGCACATCGCACTCGTGTACACAAACATTCGACAACATAGCGTATGTACTTACTAATTGTAACCATATCATCGCTGAAGCAAATGAATATTTGACTTGTTTTCATTTCTTTTCGTTCTTCTTTCATTTTCGTTGTTTTTGACAAAACTGAAATAGCCGAACAACTCTGTTCGTAAAAATTTTCAACTCTGCCTGACACACACACACACACACACACACACACACAATAGCCCACATTGCATGTGATTTTCAACGATTATTGTTTTCGTATGAGATGTACCATTCAAAATTGACATTTATTTTAAACCTAGCTGAGATATTGACAGACATTTTCTATCTTCGAATGTTTGAATGAATGTCTTTTGCTCGGAAGAGACGAATTTAATGATGATGACAAATGATATTTACGCTTTGAGCCGATGTCATATGAAATTGTATGCGTGCCTGTGTGTGTAGTTGTGCATGTGCTAAAGATATGAACTTGATACACTGTATTCGTTGGAACTGCAATTAGATCAGTTTTGGATTACAATTTTTCTTCGTTATCATTTGTCAGCTATTTCAGAATTATCACTCCTTCCGTCTGTCTTTCTCTCTCTCTCTCTCTCTCTAACTTTGGCACACTGAACCATCCAAAGCCACACACACAGCACACATCTCCGAATTGTAACCGAAAGCCAATTCAATGCCGACCAATTCTCAATAATAATTGTTTGTTTCCATTGTTCATTGCTTGTCTCTTTTTTTTTGTTCACTTGATGATGTGTTTGTTTTCATTTTCAGCTGACTCCTCATTATCACATTTAAATACACAAACTCGTTAGTATTGTGCTAAAATTTCGAACACGATTTTCACCATTTGAACATGACCATGTCCACAGTGCACACACCAATTAAATGCAATCCACCGTTCAATTTTTATACATAGTTAATGAATCGTGCCTTCCTGGCCATGTTCTAGAATCCGAGTTCAGATCTCTCGTGAGTTGGAAAACATGTAAATCGAAGAAGCATGCGCATCAATTCAATATCACGACCGGAGCGATAGACACAGAAGAGAGAAGAGAAGAGAGGTGGAGAGTGAGACCAGGAGATAGAAAAACAGAAAACTTGAAACTATTTTAATTAAATTAGGAAAACAAGTGCATTCAATTTCCGACAGTAATTTTTCTTTTTGTTCATGTTCTTTCTCTCTTGTGTGTGTTTTTTACCTCTTCTTTAATTTGTGTACCGTTGTAATTAAAGCAAATGAAACAAGACGTCATTCGCTGTCGCTGTCGCTGCCGCCACCACTACCACCGTCACGGCCATCAAAAGACCAAGTTATGGTGTGTGCATGCACTATAAAGATAGCTAAGTTGTACACCCCATTAACCAAACTAAATCGAATAGAATCGTATATAAAATGCAATGTTAAAGCTTTCTATTTTTGTATGAGAAGAGAATAAATGGAAAATCGATTTGGTTGGCAATACATTTATAACAAAAATGCTTGCAAACCATCTTTATATGTGCGAATCCATTCGGCAAATGGTGTTTGCAAAAGAAGAGCCGAGCCATAGTTCATATTGAACGGAAGAAGAAGAAGAAGAAGAAGAAAGTAGAGGAAAAAAATTATCATATTTTGTTTGTCGATCTTGTCAAAGCGAGCCCCATATTGAAACATGTGCAATGTGATTGCAGCTATCCACATTTCGCCAACCATCCATTTTTTCCCTTTTTTCCGTTGCGCTCGGCTCCACGCACATTCTTTTCTATATCCCTCTATCTCGTTCTCACTTTTGCCCCGTTCGCTCTCGCTCCCTTCTGCCCTCTTCCACGTGCATTGTTGTTGCACTGTCTTTTTACATTCATTTCCTTGTGGTTTTGCATTGTTCACCTCTTTTGTTGAACACAAAATATGCAACTTTGTGCACCAAAGTGAAAATCCAAAACCCAACTCGTAAATGTAATGCGATACACACATTGTGACAACTGGAAATATGCAAAGGCACCACAAAACTTTTATGAACCCGGCTCGATATGAAGAGACTTGTAGTTAGCAATGGAGATTGTTGTACCAATTAAGCATTGGAACAGTTACAAATCCATTGTTATAACCTTCTGAATGGATTTGGAACGTCGAAAATATGGAGAGAGAAAAAAAAACAGACAACAATGAGAAATAGTTGGGCTAGGACTTTGTGAGTGCACAGATAACTCACACTGGCAATTACATTACCGAGCGTTAGCACGCTGAAAATTTTTGGGGTTCCATAAATTAAATTGTCATTACAGTGACGGGGCACATCGTCAGCAGAAATGGAAGGAATGACAGAATTTTTTTCTATATGTAAATATTAGATCTAGATATATGTCTATGCTCATCAGATTATATTACTCTTGCTGAATTATAGATTATTTGAGCATTAATTTGACGTTTTCGGGACTGCTTACTGTCGATGTGTTTTTCGTGTATTCGAACGTTACTAGAAATCGATTATTATTATTCGATGCAAGAAATGGCACGAAAACATACATCTTTGCAATGACATCGAAGGAAAACTAAATTGAACAAGAGGCAAATGTGTTTGTGTGGGAACTTCAAAGAATATGTACGTATGTGAGGGCGCGTGCGAATACTATGTGCATTCGGTTCGTTAAATAGGTGGGGTTGGTGATGGTGATGGCGATGGTAATATTTGATGAATCCAAGACATTATGTGTCGTGGCCATTCGAATGATAATTTACGAAGCGATTGCGTTTTCCATCTTTTTCTGTCGCCTCTAATTGCATTACGCCGCACCAGCAACCGACAACAACGATTCGATTCTATCGCAACGGTATTGACAGCAAAAGCGAGAATGAAAGGGCACAAAACAAATGGCAAAAACAATCAAAATTAATGTAAAAACGCGGAAATACAAACATTGCGAGAGTAAAAATAGGGGAAAATTTAGCAAATTTTCACTGTTGAATATTTTAATTTTGATTTGCTTTCGATACACGGATTTGCTACGGTTTCGCGCGATACCCACTGATTGCGAATTCATATGACTCTGCCGTTTGGCTATAGTACAATACATTTATGATAGATGTTTTGCAACGACGACGACGACGACGACGACAACGACTCGGCAACGATGATGACGGTGACGGTGACAAGAGAGGAGAAGAGCTATGCAGCAATCGGAAAATGCAAACAATGCGAATGAATTCGTTCGCTGTTTGCGGGATACTTGTGAAAAATCGTTAGGCGATGTTAAGAAATGTCTTTTCGTAGGTGTGTGTGATATTTATAGTTGGTTGACTTTCAACTTCTTCTTTATTTTTTTTATTCGATTCGCTTTGCTTTTGTTTTGATCGTGTGCTCTGGATCTTTGCTCCGAGTCTTGAAATGTTATACTTATATTTATTTTATTCGTGTTTTTTTTTGTCCTGTTGAGTCTTTGTTTGTTTTTTATCTTTAGCCGTTGGAACGGGCGACACACCGAGAATGTCATTTCATTTCACTATTAAACGGAGATAAATCAGAAACGCAGCCACAAATTTCGCGTTCACAACACCAAAACGAAATGGAACCAATTTCAACATTGAACGGGGCAAAACTTGTTATTTTTTTTTATCACTAAACCACTAATTTCTAAGCTTAATTAAATGAATTAGAAAAATAAGGCAAAACCAAAACAAAAGAAAAGGCAAAAAAAAGAATTCATGTTTTTCTTACACTAAAATTGATTGAGTATGCATTTGATGATTTGTTGGTAATCCACTTTGAATGAAAACGAACTGCCGTTGATCCCAATTGATTTTTCCATAAACAAAACGAACATAGAATGCCGTTGTTTGATGTCAACTGATTGCCATTCAGAAAATAATTCTTTTTTATGCGCTTTTCTCTAGAGACTTTTTGATGACTTTATCTCACTCTCGCGAATACTTTTTTTTTGTTATACACTTGCTGCGATTGCTTTAATTCGAACTTTTGCTTTTCGTTTGCTTTTTTCTCTCTTTTTTGCATTCGGTGTGTTCACTCGTTTTGCCACTTGTTTCAGTTAAACTAATTTTTTTTTCTTGCTTGTAGGATTTCAATTTTGTTTTTTAAATATAGAGATAACAATAAAAGATTTATTTTAACGAATTATACTAAAATATTTATATACTTTTCTGTACAAGAATAGAAGAGACAACAACACACAGCAAAAATGGTATCAAATGGATTTTTCGACATTTCGTGTTGTTATTTAGCCACACCGTTTCACCGAAATATAGAACTTTGAAATTGTGTGTTTTTTTCTATCTCTTGTTACTTGGTCTGTGTGTATTGCGCCAGTTTCACGGAGCTTTCCAGCAAAAATGATGCTAATGTGTGCGTATTTGTATTTGTATACAATTCTGCAGAGCTTCCATTGCGTGTGGGTGGCTTAAAAATATGCTTGTGTATTTTTATGTCAGCGTATGGGTTTTCCTTATAGACGGTGCGGCAATCCGATTCAGTTGTAACTTCCTTTTCGGGGGTTAGCTTTTTATTTCCCTCGTAATACTCGCTCTATCCCTCTGGCCTGTGCCTGTGTGTGCATGTATCATATGTATGCTAGCACACATATCCAGTCCGCGCGCTCCATCTCTCCCATACTTGGTACTGTCTTTTGTGTGGAGCGCACAGTGAAGTGTGTTGTTGTTTCTTTTTTTTTGCAATTGTTTGAAACTACTTGGAAAGCATACGCATTCCATATGAGCTGAATTGTATATATCAATGTAGTAAATGAGCTCGTGTTGGTTTATATGTTTCGCTGTGTTGTACATGTGATTGTTTGTTGTTTTTTTTCCTTGTTTTGTTTGGAAAATTGGACAAACGGCAACAAACCCGTACCATACACCAACGTCATCACCATCATCAACCGATGGCATCTTGTAGAAGTAACAACACAAGCGCAGAAAGCACATTCCCCGAACAGAAAAAACTCTGGAAAATAGACACTTTGCATGCAGTGTTGTTTTTTTTTCTTCTTTTTACTTCCCCGATGTTCGGCTCATTTTTAGCTCGTCTTTTACATTTTTGATGAAGTTTGATTGAATGAAAAAACAATGAAATTTAGTCAATATCTTTTTTTAGTCTGGTGACGAGAACTTTTCGAAACAAACTCATTTTTTCGTTGTCATTTCTTTTTTCAATAGGATTTTGGTTTGAGTTGCAAATTTTTTCTTTTTTTCAACCGGAAGAATGCAAGATTATCGAAAAGCAATAAAAAAATACTTGCCTTGACAAAAAGAAAGCTCATTCAAAACGAGCTTCACCGATGGAGCTGACCGATGTTGTAGCTTTGAAGCTCGAAATAAAGCTGGCTAAATGTTCAACATTCAATTGTTACCGAAAGTGCGGCTTTTGAATGGAGCACGCCACATTGAAATGAAACAACTTACGCATCAATGTTTATTGTGTTTTGTGTGCTTTCTTGTATTTCGGCCCTGTTTTCTTGCTAACTTCACTTAACATTTAAAAATTTTTTGTATTTCTAACAAATTTTTCATCTAAAAATCAACATAAATCAACGATAGACTCTTGTGTATTTGTGTCGTCGCTTCGGAACAGTTGTAAGGTTGTAACGAATTGATGGAATAAACTTTCGTACAAGAAACAATTCCAAAACGACCGAGGCCCTATTTGCGTTTTTATTATTCACGAATTGAACATGGAACTAAATGTACTAATAATAATAAATTGTTTTTGTATCACTATGAAGAGAGAGAAATTAAATTAATGTAAATTGTCTAATGTGAAAAAATTCTGTTAAAATCAAGTCTAAACGCTACGAATGAAATTATAAAAAGAGAGAAGTAAGTAAGAATGTAAGAAGAATCTGATTGGTATAAAATTAGGAAGTTTTGTGTGGCAAAACCCGTCGCAACTAACAGCATTACACCCACAGAACATGTATTCCGGTTGCTTTGTCGGGGCTGTTTTCATTTTTCAGCGATGTGAATGTGGTGAGCTTCTTTTTTGGCGGAATTGGTGGCGCTGAATCGAATCTTCTGTGCAGAACGGGCGGAAGTGATTTCATTTCGGATTGAATCAAATTGAATGTGTTGCCATTGAGTGGTTCAGGTTTAAGTACATCATGATGATTATGATGGTGGTGATTCGGTTTGCCGCCAGCATCGTCTTCCAATGAGATTTGGTTCGAGAGCATGGTTGAATTGAGTGCTAATGGTGGCAACATTGATGTTGGATTCGGTTCATGGTGAAATGAATTCATCGAACTGAAGCCACTTTCATCGTCCGCCGAGCTGCTGGCAACCGATTTAATGCGATCCTTGCCCAATGTCATCGCCTCCATTTCAGCAGCTGGACTGTATTTGTCCGGAATACTTGCGCTCGTTCTTCGAATTGTGTTGCCATTGAGCACAGGCAGACCATTGCTACGGCCATCCAAATGGATTTCTTCATCCGTTTCGGTTCGAATCGATGATGAATTTGAATGGACTGATCCGTCACTGGTGCTGTTGCTTTGATACGAATTATGGCTTTCACGTGATTTCAGTTTGCGTTGTAATGTTGTTGGCCCGGCATACGATCCCGTGGTCTTCAGATCGGACAATGAATTCCGGTGAAATGATTGCATTGACTTTGATTCACTGAGAATGGGCTCTTTGAGATTCAGCAAATTCTGTGCCGTTCGATACAGACGGAATGCTTCCTGAGACAATTTTTCAGCATCATCATCATTCAATCCTTTTTGTGGTGATTTCTTTGGGGATCGTCGCCTGTCCAAAGAAGAAGTAGAAGAGAAAAGAAAACAAAATCGCATTAATTACCAAAGAAAATGGGCGATTTTTCAATAGCAACGATTATCTCGACGCACTTACCACGTAAAATCGGTAAAATTGTTATACGAATCGGTGCTGTTGGTTGTTGCTGTTGTGATGGATGAGGCAAACGATTCGTTCAGCTGGTCTTTTTCCGTTGTCGATGCACTTGTACCGGTTTTATCGGAAGCGATATTGAGGTTGCTTCGCAGAGATCCAATGTCGCTAATGCGACGTTCCGTTTTTGCCGCCGTCGCCGCCGTCGATTGAGCCGATTGTTCGATAAACATGTGGTTGATGCTTCGTGATCGTGCAATTTTGTTATTCTTTTGCATGGACTCAATACTTTGATAGCATCGCTCTAAAAATCGTACCACCTCTTCCATCAGAGCATGATACATTTGGCGACTGGATTCAACCTACACACAAACGGCAAAACGAGAAATCATTAGCGAAAAAAGAATTTACATTAAAATAGGCTCTAATCAAGTTGAAGACGACAGATAACGAATAACGCCAATTCAGGCTTGGTGGTGTTGACAACGAACGACATGAAATCATATTTCGTTGTATTTATATTTTTTTTTCTTTTGCGCTAGACATTTTCCACTATATTCAACACCTATTTTCTGAATGATTTGGTTTTGTTTTATATATATATATATATCCATATGTATATTCAATCCGTTAATTGGTACCTGAGTCAACTGCCATTGTAGAGTCTCGATCTGTGTTTGGAGAACGGCTTCTTCGACGGAATTGTTTGTGGTTGGCAGCAATGTGTCTTGGCCGTGTATAATCTCGGTTGACCCATTTCTGTTGACCAAACGGCGATTCTCTTCCAACAAATTTTGACATTCCTGGGGCAAAAAGATAGAAAAAGATAAACGAAATGAGAAATGAAACCATTAGAAAATTGTGTGTGTGTGTGTTTGTGCGTCTGGATTTTATTGAGTTGTTTCATTCGCATTTGATGTCTGCGAGCTGTGCTTGCAAACAAGTGTGTTCTGTGCTATGTGCACGTCGCGTCGCGTACAAAACAGCAATTTTGGTTGCAATGAAAGTTGATCTTAGAATCGACTTGATATTGACCTTATTATCGGTGTGATCAGTTTAAATAAAAAAAATCGATTTCATGAAATTGGTGTGAACGCCAATGCCGTCGCGCGATGCACTTCGATGGTTACAATCAAAAATGTGTGTATGGTGCTGAGCATGACACGATAGACAAGGAAAAAGCAAGTCTGCCAAGAAAAAAGTAGAAGAAAACCAAGGGAAATAATACAAGCGAATGAAATATAACATTCACAAAATCAAATTCGAATGAAACAAAAACACAATGATAGCAACAACTTAGCAGCAGCTAGTGAGAATATTTTTCGACTTAGTATCTGCATCGAGTAACATGCATATTATATTTCTTCCATTCGACTAATCAGCGTTATTCAAAGCGGCTCTCAAATTTACATCATATGAAACGATTCACATCGACGTTTGTGTTCTGCATCACCTAATAAGTGGGTTTTTGCGATGAATGCATAATGCCTTATATATTTTTTCTTTCTTTTCGCCAAAGAAAAAAACACCGCTTGCGCACAAATTCTATTTCGCCATGATGATAGCACGATTTTTTTTCTCTCATTTTGTTTCCGACTCTGTTTTCAATCGGCAATGAAATTGCATGCGCAAATCGAAGCTGTTTTGCGTCGGAACAACAACAACAACAATATTGCAATAGCAAACACAAACGAATTACATGCAATGATTTTCTTGCATCTAGAGCTTCGGCACAAAAAGCGCATGAAAATCGTACATATATATATATTTTGATAGCGAATGGTGTATTTGGTTAACATTCGAACAAGTTTCAATGCCAAAACATTGAAAAGAAAACCGAAAAAAGAAGAAGAAGAAAGTGTATTACACCACGAGCAAATCGGCCGATCGATATTCAGGTTTTGTGGTACGAAAAATCAAAATTTCAAGCGTTCGCGCGCACGCGCTCACCCGCTCCGGTGTACACACTTAGTTTTAAATTGTCGTGTAAATCGATGTGTTGATTCAATGCAAACAACGAGCATGATAATGCGGTCGATTACGCTGAATTTTTCGTGTCATCGTTTGGGAAAAATATGTGTGCGTACAAGTATCGAGTTTCCGTTTGCGTAAAACCGATTGAAAAAAAAAGAAAAAAAACATTATCTCATTTTGCACCTACATGTGGAATGCCCAATGACACATATTATCCACAAGCCATCGATATGTCTTTTTTATTCGCTCTCCATAGAAATACTCGAAGGCAGATTCGAAGCACATGAGCCGTTGCTCGATGACGACAACACAGACAGACAGACGGACAGACAAAGAGAAAGAGCAGAACTATTTTGCCGAAATCGAATTCATTGCAAATGGCAAATCACACTTTAATTAAAAGCCCCAACTATTTGACAACCAACTCGTGGAACATAAATTATAACACACGATGAATTTCGCGTAAGTCATGCCCGTAAAAGGTTGTATGCATATCAGAAGAAAAGACATAAAAAATAAACTCGTAGGAATTAACATGTTTGTTGGTTTTGTATGGCGTTTATCTCGCGCAAAAATCGATCCACCAACGATTCGTGGCCTAGCATGGGCTAAAATCCGCTATCAACGCGTGTTTCTCGCTCTTTTCGCTCTCCCATTTAGAATTCATTCGTTGGTTATAGCTATTTTATTTTTCGAACTAATAGTTTATCGACCCGATATACGCCATAATTCCTATATTTGGTCATTTCTAATAGGCACCTGAACCAAACCGAACTGGAATACATTGTGGTGTGTTCCATTTTGGCGAGAAATAGATCCACGCTGGCCGTGACCATATGTCACTTGCTTCGTCCCGCTCGACATTCTAAACTCACATCCAAAACTTATTCTAATAACAATTTCATCGTATGTTTTTGGTCGAAACGAAGAAGACAACCGGAAAAATTAGTGACAAAACGTTAAAGATAAACTGTTGTTTATTTTATTTTTTTCAAGCTATAATGAACGACACATAATTGTGGTTTTTGTTTGATGGTTTTGCACTCATGCGAATGACTCAGATGGAATTTTTGTACGAAACCAATTTTCGTGTAGCTTGAGAATGCTACGATTTTCGGCGGAAAAAGAATTTAATGTGGTAAAAACAGCTAGGCGAAAAGAACTATTTGGAGCTTATAACAATGGACTATTAATTTTATGTTCTGACTTTTAAAGTGAACATTGACAGATTGTTCCATTGAAATGACTTTGACAACAATAACAACAGCCACGTCGTCGACAACAACGAAGAAAAAAAATAGTGGCGAAAATAATAAGGTCTTGTGTAAAATTGGGCACCTAATTGTGAGAGATCGCTTCGATGGACTGTCATTGCTCGCATGGATATTTCCTTTACAAGCACTCGATCGCTCACTGGCGCGCACACACACACACACACACACACACAGTTCCATTGTTCCCTGACTCATACTATTTACTTTTGTTTCATCTTAAATTCATATAAGATATAACTGAGGGTCATTACACTGCATAAACTGAATTGATCATTGCCTTAAAAATGTTGTCGTGAAGCGCCATTTTCTCATTTCCATAGCACCGTTCATTCTCTTTTGTATCCGTGGAGAGTTAGAAAAAGAAATGAGCCACCGAAAGAAATGCTTGTGCGTGCTTGAATAGACGGGATTCAATAATAGTTACTCAATGCTTACTTGAGTTATTTACCAGTTTCTCTTTAGAAAAGAGTTTCAGATGGCAAGCAATAGAAATGTACAGAAAGGAGGAGGAGAGAGAGAGAGAAAACTTTGCCAAAAATGATTAGGTCACACACTCTCACTGAACATCATTATCACAAATCCGTGTTTGGCGAGTGCGCCAGAGTTGCAAAAGAAAATGAAATGTCATCGCGCTGTGGTGGTGAGCACGCAAGCGTACACAAGCCAACATTATTGCTATACCATCTGTGAAAAAAAAAGTATCATATTTTTAGCATAGATCATTTTTTGTTTTGGCAAATATGAATGCAGAAAGTAAACCACTCCTTCTGCGATACACAATTCATTATCATTTCTATTTTTTATGGGTTTTCATTGAAAGAAATTTGCTGGAATAGCGAACCGAAAAGAAATGAAAATCTCAATGTTGTAGCAGCCAGAGCAGTAGCAGCAGTCGTTAAACCATTCCACTCTCTCGTTTTGTTGCTTTGCTTTCTTGATCTTTTTGCGGTTTAATTTGCAATTGTCTAATTAATTTCACGAATGTTAGCTGGCAGTAAAACAACTGGATGGAATGTGACACAATTAATTCCAAAAATCAAATCATTCATTAGACGTTGGTCTTCTTTAAATTGCTCTGCACTGTCTGTCGTTGGAAAGATTGTCCCGGAAAGTGTGTCTTCTGCCATGTGCCATGGCAGTAGATCGAGATAATTGGGAAATTCTAGGGCGAGCATCGAGTAAATGGTTAAAATCGACCAAATGACTGCGAGCAGTGGCTGTCGGATGATCTGGTTGCAATCAAGTATCAAAGCACTGAAATCGACCAAATGAACCAGAACAAATGAAAAATTGGACAAATTGTGTCGTTATTCAAATCGAATCAATTCACAGAGAACCAGATTTTTTTTTTAAAGGTCACACGTTCGTCTATGTTTCTTTCCTCTTATTTTCGTCTGTGTGTAAATCGATTGGTAAACGTAATGTCGGTGAATGCGCTAATACTTCTACCGTTTTTACATCGTTGGTTTCATTTCTTTTGTGTGCTTGTTTTCTAGTTAGTTTATACGCTTTTTCGCTTATTCTTTCCGACATCGTTTCATTGTTGTTCCTATTGTTGTTGTTGTTGTTGCTGTTCATTTGCCCATTCGCATGTAGTTTTTTTAATTTGATTTGTACTTACTCGATTGATTGCATTTGCAAAGCAACCGTTTCATTAAATTAAGTACAAGAAAATGTACATGCGAATGAATACGCATCAAACGATCCGCTTTAAGATACATACATGATGTTTGATGAGATGTCAAAATATGTTGAACGGCCCATGAACCAGCAGGATTGCGGTCTCTGTGTTACCGTGTTTTTTTGTTTGGCGAATCAGCCAATGCACGCACATCACCACGACATTTGTGAATGTGTAAATGCGTGTGTGTGATAATTTTTTTTCTTCCTTCAAACGTTTTGACTTTTTTTCGGTTGTGTTTTGAAATACGTAATGGAAACTGTTATGACCGTGTGATGATTTGGCGCATTTTGATCGCTTACTTTCGTATGGGTAACAATGATAATCGATTCATAATGATCAAAAGTGAGAGCACACGAACGGTTATGTTTGTGTGTGTGTGTGTGTGTTTTTTTCATTTTCATTCACCGGCGAGTCCGAAATGTCTATCGTGCGAACACATAGCAACTTATCAATCATATCAAAAGGCGTTCGATGGATGTTTTGATAAGTTGCGTGCTTTGTTTGAAAGTAGGTATGTTTTCTTGCACATAGTTTAATTAAAATCTGTCTCACACAGCAACGGTCTCCCCAGGAAAAAAATGCTTACGATTGTAAATGTTCACTCTAACGATCCTCTTTCATTTCCCATCAGTTGCAGATCATTCACCTTCTCGGTTTCGGCAGTGAATAGAAAAAAAGCGAACGAATATGACATTTTATACGAATCAATTATTATCAATTGATTCATTTCATAGCTGCGAGCTACAATGGGATCAGGTAATATGAAAATCTGGCAACAATTATAGGTTGATCTTTTTCTCTCTTTCTCCCTCATGCGATGAAGATGGCGCTCATTCGTTCAATTTAAATCAAATGAACTCAAAATGTCAATCAAAAAAAAATTCACTGTAAGCGAAAATTTTGTAGCAGTTCGAAGAAACGCACCGCACTGTTTGATACTTTTCCATCATTTCTAAATGTTTCCATACGACTAATATGCCTTCGGGGGCAAAATTTCCATTATTTAATGTATAAATTGTGGAGCTTTCAATCTAATATAATTGAGAAATTACTAAAACAAGCAAATTTACTGTAGACCCTCGACGACCAATCCATCAACATGTACACAAAGACAGACAAAATTGGCGCACCGGCTTCTCAACCGAAAAAAAAACAAACACAGAAAGTTTCACAGGTAAGTTTCATCACATTTAATTGATTGAAGTGTAATTGACCACGTTCACCGTCACAACTCGCACAAAACTCCATCATATCGAAAATGTTTGTTTCATTCAAAATATGATGATGATGATCTTCCGCATTCACACTTTTTCGATTTCTCGTTTGTGCCGCTTCTGTTGGCATGTGACGCAGTCTGAATGCGTGAATGAAAGTTCAAAATAATGTCAAATTGAGCGTTAATTACTCAAAAATTGTGACAACACCATTAAGGCAAACAACAAAACATTCAAGAAAGTCGAAAGGTATCACATACACACAAAATGTCAGCTGGATTGATGCTACTCTGTTTTCTTTTATTTTCGACTAAGATTGAGAGCTTCATTATTTTACACAAAGATTTGCATAATTCCACGAATTCAAACCAGTTAAAATGAAGATTTACCATGGAAGTTGAAATATTGTCTTTTTTCTCTTGAAAACGAAAAATCGGAACAATGATTAATTTCTCAGAAGGAGAGTTGGAATGATATTATTGTTGTTATTTATATTTTTTTTTATTTCCATTCGGTAATCAGACAAAATACCTCTTCAAAAGTGACTCGAATTTCAAAGTGATTAAATGTGATGAAGACATTAACGAGAGTTCTGTACATCTGGGCGAGAGAACACAAGAGCATTTCATTCAAGTGCAACGCTAATGATCCGGGTTTTTGTTAGTGCGCACAACATAACGATTTGCGGCTCGGAAATGTTGTATGAGGATCAGAATTTGGCCGGCAGCGATCGTTCGTGATCACAGTGCAAATTAACGAACAAATATTTTTTTGCTTCACTTCTTTCTTTTTAAATTCAGTTTTTGCTATTTCTGTTGAAATCAAATGCAACAGCGCTATTTTACGTAATAAAAGATCACACTCTATTTCGTTTCGCATGCTCTTCCGAACCGATAATTTTTCATCAATTGAGATGTCACGTGCGTGACGCT
This sequence comes from Sitodiplosis mosellana, assembly GCF_009176505.1. Taxonomy (NCBI): domain Eukaryota; kingdom Metazoa; phylum Arthropoda; class Insecta; order Diptera; family Cecidomyiidae; genus Sitodiplosis; species Sitodiplosis mosellana. Next base: position 9,182,252 of record NW_022601467.1, on the reverse strand, counting down.
GTTGCTTCGATTAAAATGAAAAATCGGCAAATTAAAAAAATGTGTTGTGCTGTTGTTCGGTATGCACAGGCAAATGCTGTTGCGGTTGTTGAAATGCAAACGAAAAAGGAAATACAATTACAAAATGATTTTGCGAATATTTTAAATTTTCACTTTGCATGATCATTTTTAATTGTGCATCGAGTGCTTAGGTGAGCTCGTGTTCGCGCACACTGTTCATTTCGCGCACGCGTTCAGCGAAGAAAATGCGACTCAAGAAAAAAAAAATATCGCGTTGGAATGAATGTTGAATTTTTGTTTGTGTGATTTTTTCTCTCCTTTTGTTTTTTTCACTTGCTTTTGATTTGTTGTGGCGTCTCTCGGTTCGGTTGAAAAGTGCATTTTGTACAATCGAAGACAGTGTTGATGTGTTTTTTTTCTCGCACCATTCAATTGATATTTTGCATTGACAACCTTCGACTTCGATGTATATCTTATGGCATCAGCTGTCGCAATGCCTTTTACGCTTTTCATTTCGGTGAGGCCGGGAAAATCAATGTACTAGTAAATTCATCGATCGGTTTTTTTTTGTGAACGGAAAAATAAAATCGGAATTTTATTCGTGCTTTAGCCGCGCCAGTATTGAGAGCCGTTTGATTTATTTTCCTTCTGTTGAGTTCGAGCGATACAAATTGTATGCGACAATCCATTCAATGGCGGAACGATCACATGCGAATGAAATGAATGAGATTGGGTAAAATTTTTTAAGGGAACATTCAAAATGACTAACGACTCGATGTCGCCGAATATGAAATATGAATTCATGTGTTGAATTCGCAGGTGGATTCTGTCTGTATTTCTCGCAATCTCTCTCTCTCTCTCTCTCTCTCTCTGTCGTCGTTTCTGGGTTGGGTGCATGGATTAAATGCGCTCGACACATCAACGGAGGGAATGAATCGATTCCATTTGTTTATATTTTCGCGCTTGGCTGAAACAATTCAAAACATACACAACTTGTTCATAGAGTATTCTCTCTCCGTGCTGGCAATTCCCTTTTTTGTTTTTGTTTTTTCCCCTCCGATCTATCGGAATTCCACAAGTAGTTAAAAATCATCTATCTTTTTATGCTGGCTTTTGAATAGAGGCGACCTGAAGCACACGGTAATTAAGCTGAATTGGAAAAAGAACTGGGAATTGTGTTTATTGAAATTTACATGCTGTGACATGGGGGGAAACCAGCCGATTGACCGACCAACTCGCGGCTATGTCATACACACCATTAAACAAACGTTCATTCTTTCATTCTGTGCTGTTGATTTTGATAGGAAAATGAACGCAGGCAAATTGTCTATACACCGAAGAGAAGAAAAAGCAACCGAAAAAAATGATACAACAAACACTCGACTGACAAACAAGGAAAAGAAATAAATTACAATGAACAAGTGAGTATATATGAAATGCCGAAAAAAATGTCACAACCGCATAAATTCCTATCGAAATTCACACCAACAATCGAAGTGTGCCGCCATCGCCGTAGTCGGTTTCGCGAGTTTTGTCAACGTTTGCATTAAATGTTCCATTATAATTGCATTGTCATCGGGTACTTGTTATTCAAACAAGACTTTACACCGTGAGAACCTTTTGTCGCTAATTCCAACCGTATTTGAATCTATTTTTAAACCGTACATTCAAGACTCTTTAATTTATTGTGCTACCATGGCGTTTTGGGATTTTTTTTTCCTTTCGTACATAATTTCAGCTGGATTTGTGATATGATTGATACTTTTGTCAACGGAAATTACATACTTCAACATTTAGGAAGTTCTTTACTTCAACCACAATGCGTTGCTTTTTTTTTCAACACGCAAATGGCCACACAGCGCATGGAAACGACACTGATTAAGAGAGTTCATTCAAAATGAACGAGAAAAGCAAGTGAGAAATATCAAAAATACACCACAATTTTGACAATGACCGCATGAAAGTCATACTTTTGTGTAAATAATGATGCACTCTGGAGAGAGGTTTGTTTGTCCATCGGCTTTGGGTTTTTGATGCGGCCATCGTCGATGGTTTGCTCTTAACATTTCGACAAAATATCCAATGTCAATAGCGATATTGATGTTATGTTGTGTGTTTTTCGAATGAAACACACAATTTTTGTGGTTGTCGGTCGTTTAGTGTTTGGCGCGGTGTGCATAAAGATGACTCAAGCTGATTACATATTAAATTCCGGATTTGGATGTGCGGTATTTTTTCTTCTTCTTCTTCTCTACTTATTTTTCTCTCGGTGTGTGTGTGTGTGCGTTTTTTTCCTCTCGTTTCAATGTAATGAAGAGTTTGGAGTATGATTTAACGCGCATGTGGCATCCGTATCTGATATTAAAAACCTGCGAGAAGTGCATTCAATATGAACCGGTGAGCGTATACATTTACGGATATTGCTGCATTGCATATTGCGCCTGAATGAGTATAACCGTAACCAATATCAAGAGAGGCGAACGGGCGCATGAACAACGCCGTAGCACACATGTGCGAGCAAGCAGTAATATTGATCTTCACAATTAGATTATTGGCCAAGGAAATGAGAAGTGAAGCCTGTAAAATTGCTTATATTTTTCGTTGTTGTTGTTGTTGTTGCCGATCTTAGACGTGTGTAATGTTATCCGTTGCATATGCTATAACAACCAATTTAGATGCATGTGTACAATTAAAACGGAGAGGGAGCACAATATCCCATGAGACGTTTGAAAATCAATGGCAACAACAACAAAAAAACACAATTTTTATGCACTTTATATGCATGCTCATACAAATTAGCGACACAATTCAGATCTCCTTTCACAAAACTTGTTTCGTGCTGAATTGGTATTTTTATTTCGGCTTCCAGCCGCTTTAACACATCTAACCGAGAAACAAAAAAAAAACAAATATAAAAATCCAAAAGGATCAATGCAACCACTTAAAAGTTATTATTTGTTATTGATTTTCTCTCTTCTGTTAATTTGATTTCAAACTCTTCACACTTTGCCAAAATTGGCATTTTTAATTTGGCCATTCAACCAATGGCAGAACCCCGCTTGCAAAATGCCACAATTGAGTGTTGAGATTCTTTTGCCACTTAGTGGCTAATGATTTACGATTATAACTGTGAGTCATCAATTTTATTGTTTAGCAGTGTGTTTCGTGCATTTCAGAATTGAATGCAGTTGAAAAATTTCGCCATAATTTGAGATAAATAATAGCTTATTCTCACAAAAATAATTTCAATGAAGGTAAAACACCGTTACACTTAACATAATAATCGAAGAAATACCACTTTGGAATTGGTGTTGTTTTCCGTTTCAATCTCACACACAGCCACCATTTCGCAGCACCACATTTTGTTTTTGACAATAACAATCACACGAAATAAAGAAACAAAAAGTCATTTCCAAAGCAATGTATACACAATTCAATTTTGTCCGTTGTCATCAAATCGCAATGAAGATGAGTTACAATGAGATTTCCAAACACTCACAAGAAAAATAAGTACATTTCAATGATGAAAGTGTATGATTTGGTTTATTGTTCCGCTATTATTTGCACACTTAAAAACACAAAAACCGAATAATGATCATTGTCTTGACGATGAAAAACAAATGTGATTTTTTTTTCGAACGCGATATTTATGTCACACCGTTGTGTGATCTATTCGATGATCTATTATATTTATGTGGATGTTTGGGCTTCACAATCTCATTTTTTCGGTTAGAGTCTGAAGGGCAGCTTGCGCTTCTTGCCTGAATGAATGCGATGGAGAAAAAATTGGGCATTAGGAGAAGTGAATGTTTTCGGTGACAGAAAACACTTACAAAGATTGTTGGACGTCGGCCAATAACGCATTGATGAGATCTTGTTGCGTTTTTTGCATGAGGATCAGTTGGTCGACCGAAAGTGATTCCAAGTGAATGTCGACAGGATCGCGTTGTGTTGGGCTCACCAAAGCGGCAATGAGTTCAGCGATGTTGAAGTATTGTGATTCGGTATCGAGAGAAGGCGCGAACACATTCTTTGGTGGCATTGACTCTTGATCGGGAACAGTTTTAGTGTTTTCACCGATCCAATTTGTTGTTTTGTAAGCGCAATCCTCTGTGTTGACAACCATTTGCTCGCTGTCATTTTCAACAATGTCACCGACATTGTTCTCTTCCACATCCTCTTCCATTGCACTAGCCTCCGAGAACAAATCTTGGCTCTGTTTTTCCTTTGCCAACAATTCATTTGCAATGCATTCGGTTTTATCTTTTTTCGTCAACACCGCAATCACCGGCATATATTTCATTTGTTTGGGTGGCTTCGGATCCAATTGTTCGGCAGAAGGGGCGTTGTCGAAAATTTCACTCGAAACCGTAATGGCATCCGGCGTCTCCGGAATAATCTCATCGACATCTAAATCTAATATTGCAGTAGATAAATCGCACGATTCAAAGTTGATCAAAAAACGTACTTCGAATACAAACCGATTTCATCAGCCTCCTTGCGAGTGTTCATGGTGCTGTATTCAATCGTTGTCTTTTCTCAGTATTTTTCGAACGAGTAAACACAAATAAATTTACGGTAGCTCCGAATATAGTATCGTTTGACACGAAAACTGAAAACCAAATGACCTCTTAACCAGCGCTCAAATTACAAACTCAAACCGAAAAGGCTAAGCTGATGCAAAATTTTAGCTCACGAAGCCATGCATGTGAAGCTAAATGGCATTTAAGAACGAGAACAAGCGAGATAGAATGCTCACTAAAACTGTCGCATATCAGAAATATTGTGAGTTTTTATCATCATCATCAGCAACAGACGTACAACCGCCCGAATATTGCCATTCAAACATAACGGGTCGTGTTTTTTTTTTTGACATACAAGCATTTTTGGTGTTGTGTGATTCTCGTTCGGTTTTGAAGGCAAATGTCGTTGAATGTTCACACTGGCTTAGCATCGACCGAAAATCAATGCAATTTATTTTTTCATCAACAAACAAAACAAAAATCCGTGTAATATTTTTGCAGCTGTTTCATTTTTGATGAACTGCTTGAATGAAAATTTTCGATGAAACAAATTATGTAAGATTCATTTGTAAAATATGTGTGAACCATGATGCAATTCCAAATTCGATAAAAATGATTTTTCCGAGCTGAGACCAGTAATTTATATCTCGTTAATTGCTTTTTCACACAAATCGATTAGACGGGCGTGTAAAACGAGAGCAGGCCAAATGCTCAATGAAAGTATAATGTAATTGCTACGTACGAAAAACGAAGAAAACAAACTGTTTATTTTGTTTTTCTTTCGCTTCACATTGTATGGATTCATTTGATCCAATTTTGGTGGCTAATGTGTCAAGCCATCGAAAGCCCGGTAATAAGGGATAATATGCGATAGTTTCGGGATTATGGTTAGTTAAAGAGAGATTACAACACACACACACACACACGTACACGAATCGTTAATGGACATTTCAAGTGTTGTTGCGTCACACACGTTTTCCCAGTCGCCGCAATGCACGTGAGCCAACGTAAACACAAGGCACAAATCGATAGAGATAGTTTGTATTTTTGCCAAGGAAATTCGGCTTACCGATCACTTTGGTACGGTATGAATTCAAAGCGTTTTCATTGCGCGCTGTGTATAAATATGCGAATGGGATAATTTTATCTTAATCTGATTACAAAGAAGCAAAAGAAGAGGAAAAAAATGAACATAAAACGTAACTAAATCGCATTTGTTGTTGTCTTGTGTGAAATATTGCTGGTGGGTTAGTTGAATAAACAAATAAATGGCATAGTCATTACTGAAATTTGAAAGCATTAAAAGCAACTTAATTTCGACGCCAAAATGAGTGGCACCGCGTTCGCGCGCACCCGAGACAGCACACGGAAAACTGGTCAACATATTTAATGAAGCAACAAAATGATCGAAGCACAACTACAGCCAGACACAATGCAAAGAAATCAAATGACATTTCTAGCTTCGCCATAGCATGATAATGGCCACCGTTCGAACAAACACCAAGGCATACACAAACTTTATAAAATAAACTTTGGCTGCAATTAAGTTGAAATTAAGTCTTTGTTTATATAATAGATGAGAAAAATTGGCGGTGCGCTTCATTTATAAAGCGTGTGGCTGGCTGCATGGTCCATGATTATCGCATTGACAGAGACATCTCGTTGAATCGAGCGTTCGATTGACTCAATAAATCGGATTGAGCTCGGCTCACCAAATGGATTTTCAACTGGAAAATCATTTTCGCCCGAAGAATTTATGAGATATTGAGCAAGAATTGTGATCGCGAACTTGCATCGCGATCGCATTGCATGAGTGAATCGACGGCCTCTTCTGGCTCTTTTGTTTCTTTGTCTTCTTTCGAACGAATGCCATTCGAGAGAGATCATGAATGTGAACGTATTATAAATTTATCTGGTATAATTTGGTGTGTTGCATCCACTGTACACACAGCTGACAACCAATATTGTGCACGGTGGAAAATAATAATCGACAAAGACTCTCGAGAGTCGCTTTTTTTCAGAAATAAAAGTTGTGTGCATTGTGTAATTAGTGCTCGATGTCGGTTTGAGACTCTTTTTTTTCTGTTCATCATAATAACATAATAAACGAATCAAATGGGAGTCTATGTGCTCATTGTCGTGTGAGATGAAGCCCGGTTTACGCGTTGTGCAAACAAATCAGCGTGATCAGCGCTGCAAGAAGAGTGCAATTTGCATGCGTGGACTAAATTGCAAAGCGACAAACAACAAAGATATCACTCACATCGGGGGGAAAAATGAGATGGAAAAGAAAATATACCATCGAAACGAACGAACGAACGTACCAAAAAAAAACAAAAACAAATCGAACGAATGAGAATGAAATGAACGAAAAAAAGACATACACACAACAAGAGACGACTGTAGAATTGGTGGGTTGAAGCGGATATAAATCGTCACACATCGCAGCTCTTGCGTGAACATATTTATGAGCTACAAAATAGCAAAACGCTGGAAAAATCAACGACTCACAGCACCACAACAAGAATATGCCGATTATGTTTTATGCTGCGAAATACGCCACACAGTGCATTGAGTATACGGCTTAGCCGTCTATTTACATAAAAACGTGTACTTGTGCACTTCACGTGAATGAAGCATATACAATCAGTATGCATACGCTTTTTCGGTGTAATCTTTGTTTTCTTTCGGTCGTGTTTTATTTTTCTCTCTGCTTCTATTGTGTGTGAGTGTGATCCATTGTGAATTGGATGGATTTTTGGGCGCATTTGCTGTTGAAATGTTCTGTGTTCCCGGTGCGCGCAAGCTTTTACACCGAATTCAGTTTAGCTAGTTTTGGTTTTTGAGATTTTAATAATTCTCTCTTTCTTTCTCTTTCGTTCGACAATGATGAATGCTTTCCTCTCTATCTCTCACAATTTTAGTGTTATTGTTCTTTCGCTTTGGCTGGTTTATTGGTGTATGATTGCGATCGGGACTAACCTGCGATCATGAAGCGTTGATTTCCTTTTTCGAATATAAACAAAGAGCAGACAGCCCATCGTAGTGTTTTGAATTACGTCGACGATTTTGGTGTCTATAATCATGTGTGTGTATGTCGTAGGGCCGTTCTGTGTGTATTGAATTGAGTAATCCAAACATTTAAATTTAAATTCGTTGTTATTTTTTCACTGTCTCTTTTTCTCGTGCACGCGCGAGCGCATTCAACACTCGAGAATGGGGGCTCATGTGTTGAAATTATTCAGCGAAAAAGAAAAAAAAAGACGTGTTCGCGTCAGAATCGGCCCAGGTTCTATTTTACGATGACACGGTGAATTGATCGAAAATTGAAAATAAAAACGGCACAACCATTTGACGTCGTTTACGGCCGAATTCGATTCGAAGTAGGAGCCGTAAAAACAACAACACATGAATGGGTCATTTGAATGTGTCATGTCGGTCGCGTCTGCTGGCAAATCGCCGGAAAAACCAACAATGTACTGATCAAATAATGGGAAAAAAGGCCAGTAAACATTTTTTGATAAGGTTTCCGGTCTCCAGTTCATGCCTCATCCACACCGTGACCAATAAGCGAGACATGCATTTCATTCTCAGCGGTAAAAATCAAATAGAAATGTATTGTTGATGGGTTTTTTTGGCAGCCACCGCCGCCGCCACATTTGTTTGTGTGAACATGTTCAAGCATTTGGTCATGACCCGAAATAAATGAACGTTTTTCTCACTAATAATAATCGAAACAAGCTATTGCATCTAGATACTGATCTTGCAACAGAGTCGCTGTTTCTGTTTTTCACAACATACGTACACACACACACACACCCTGAAAATTGACCCGATCAAAAGAGTCAAGACTTCTTAATTTATTTTGTGTTTCTTCTTTTGTTTCATCGGTTTGCGCAGCGGCCAATTCAATTTATTGCATCGGGAGTATGAAGCAAAAAAAATTGTGTGGTCATAGTAATTATAGCGATTTCCTTGGCAGTTTTTGTCTCCGTCACCGGTCGCTCGCCTTACATAAATTGAATATAAATTGGAAACGGTGTTGAGCAATTTTTCGCGTCCAACACAAAATCGCCTTCATGTGAATTGGACTTTTTTTCACCTTTGTTCGGGATTGTTATGTTTTTCTTTTCTCGTTACTCATTTTCATGTGCCAACCGAAATGTGTGCACAGGAAAAAAAAACACACACACACAAACACTAGAGCTGAATGTTGAGCGCCACTGTACTGATGGTGTACTTCGATTATCTGCATTTAGTTTAACGCGTTTGTCAAAAACACACCAACAAGACGGATAATTTTTCATTGCATGCGCAGCGCCGTAAACACCATCCGAATTCCCCATCGAATCGGAAAATCGAAACAATCACATTTTTGAGATAGCGCCACGCAATAAGTGGCTTTCTCTCCGGATGGAATATCATCTATATGGAATTTGTGGCAAATGGAAACAGTGCGGAAGCGCGCACACTACGTGTGTGTCGATGTCTCTGTTTCACAGCTAATTAAACTACTCACAACCAAACACACCGAAAATGCATACCGAAAAATCGATGAAATGTAATCATAGAGTCGAACATTTTCATGTTTCGTTGCTGTTGTTGTTGTTGTTGCTTTCCCGTGAATCGATGCTTTCTTAAATTGGTTATGGTTTGTGTGATTTGTGTGTTCCAGTGGCGCATCTCGCCTTTTTTTTCTATCTCCGTTATGGCCATTCGAATATGGAGATCGAATCGAAATTGCAAGTCATTGTCGGTTTGTGTCTCTTCTCTACTAATTGGGAATACAGTGTATTCAATACGCAAATCAAATCGTATCGAGAATCTTTGTTTTCTAACGCCTAATTCTTCCGCATCGTAGACGCCATCATATATGAATGTGTGTGTGTGTGTGTTTTTTTTAAATTCTTTTTTCGTTGATTTCTATGTGCGGAATTGTTGGAATGCGGTTGCAAAAACGGAATGAAAGAAATGAATAGAAAAAAAGTGGTGTACAAGTGTTGTTTCATTTGTGACGAATACAAACAGTCGCAAATTACTTCTTCATGTACAATAAAAAATTAACCGTTACGTGAATTATTTCACATGAATTAATAAATTTGAGCCACATGAGAGGCCAAGACATTCTCAATTAACACATAAGATAATAGAGCGACCAAAAACAAAGAACAATAGAGATGTATAATTTCCCTGCAATAAATCTATATATATATATATATATATATATTTATTTTTTTTTAAATAAACACATGCATACACACATGTTGGAGAGGAGCACACAAGACAAAGCATGGTACACATATATTTCAAGTCAAGTGAGAGTCACAAACCCATTGGATAGAAAATAGCAACCAAAACAAGTGGTAATGGGTTCAAGACACAACATTTTCTTAATTTTTATTTCCTTCTTTCTGCGCCGCTTTTAATAATAATTAAATACGCATTCGTGTCAGCACAGTTGGTAATGTGTTGATAACAACGGCAGCGCGAAGCGAACAGAGGAAAAAACTGAACAATGTGCATTCTACAATTTCATTAATCTGCTGCTTGCGCATATGCTCGACACTCTTTCACACACACACACACATGAAGAATTGAATGCACAGGCACACTGCCTCCTCGTTCCGACTTCCTCACGCAAAAGCAAATTATATAATTTGAACTTCGAATGCGACAACCAGTGTTTGTGTGTTCATGTGTTCTGTGATGCAGGAAAGGTGCTAATTATTCTCTTCGTAAATCTGAATATTTCTTTCTTTTCATTGTCTTTAGTTTCAAACCGTAGTAGAGGAAAAGCGAGTTATTTTATTAATGCCCTAGCTGTTTTGCTGACGACAACGACCATGACGACGACGATGATGATGATGATGATGAAGAAGAAGAAGAAGAAGAAGAAAGAAACACACAAAATGATAATGAATCATAGCAATTTAATATTTCGTGTTTCGCTTGTACACAATGCATAACGAAATGCGCTGTTTGGCACGATGATATGCTCCAGATTCAATTTTTGTCGATGTGTGTATGGGTTTTACTTCAAGTTTGGAGCTATCTTAATGTTGCTACGAAGCAGAAGAAGAAACAGAAGCCGAACAACGAACAAAATATAGTAATGTTAATTAATTTGTGCCGCAGTTGTGATTATGCGATAATGACAATGATTACCGAGGCAAGTGGTAAGAGCCGCTGAAAAGTCACCGATAACGACAATGTTGTTGTGCGTATGGTTTCTCTCTCTCTCTCTCTCTCTCTCTCTCTCTCTCTCTCTATCTATCTCTTCATCTGTTTTTCCTGTCCGCGCACGACAAGCCAACCAAACGATTTACCAAGTTATTCATCAATTTGTTGGCTTTTTCTCGTCGTAATCACACCTTAATCTTCGATTCTATGCTGGCAGATCATACTGAAGTTGATGATTTGCGAGCACACGTTACGATTCCCCGAAGGAAATGTCCTGACACGTTGTTCTCTCTACTCTTGTCACACTCACACACACACAGACACACACGACACATTGAAATTGTATTGGGCCGCCGTGGCTTCACAGCCCAACCATAATAATCATTTCGATCGAAATTATTACAATAATCATTATAAATTGAATAAAGAAGAATGAATAAAAACGCTAATATCATGGAAATTACTTGTTTGTCGTTTCATCGCCCAAACAAAAATAACTCAACGATTGAATGGCATTTTCATTGTTACTATTGTCGACATTGCTCGCTTCAATTATTCGCATGAAAAGCGAAACTGATTTTTTTTTCTTTCTTTCTACTGCTGCTGTTGTTGCTATCGCTTCAAAATGGTAACTAATGTGCCAGCCAGGTAATGAATATGGAAGAATCATTTGTGAAGCAGACACATGTGCTGTGTGATTAGCGTTCAATATCAAACGAACGACACACAGCCGAGTAATCTGGAATCACAGTTTTTTCCACCGATTCGTACTAGTTTCACAGTCATATTGGTTTGGTAATTATTGAATTGGTCAGGGCAGCCAAAGCCAATTCAATTTTCATAAAGCTATCTCAATTATTGGCAATCGACATGGAACAAAAAACATCACCAGCAGAAGACGACACAGAAAAATTATCGTCAGTATCTCATTTGAATGATGCAAACAGTCATCTGGCAACGATTTGTTTATAAATGTGTATGTCGGTTTGGATTTTTCTCTGCTCAATTAATGAATGAAAAAAAAAATTGATTGGATACAAAATCAGCGGCACGGCCGATGACTTATTACATTTCATATAAAAATACCTTTCGGCTGAAATCCTTATGATGTTGCATTTTTCCAGTGAATATTTCTAAGCAATTTTCTCTTCTTCGTTCGAAAAAGGAAGAATACGAAGATGGTTTAGCGTGAAGTGCAAAATTCATTTGTTATAAAGTGAACAATTATCGTGGCTGAGTCGGAAAACGAAACAATCAGCAAATTCATTTACAACAGACAACAATCGAAATGCCGGCGCAACGAAGACACATACACACGAAGATGGGGAGAGAGAGAGAGAGAGAGAAAATAGCAGCGCATGAATAGATCGAGCAATTGCAAATAAAGCATATTTCGTCGTTCACAATCATCGGAATGTCGTCGTGGGATCGTGGGCATTACAGTGGAGCGAACAAGTTGAATGCATGAGGAAAATAGGAATATAAATGCACGTGATTCCAACGAAATGTGAGCGCGAGCGTATGATTCGCGTATGGCATTAACCAGTCAGCTCCACGCGAAAGTCACACAGAAAAATTCTTGTCATTGCTCTTTTCTCGCGCGCGCGCGCGCACGCAAGTACGCTCACAAACATTGTGATAGACGAACTAGAATCCATGATAATTTCCTTTAATGTGTTCGCTGTGCTGTTCTTGAGCTCGAGCTCATTTAGATGTGATCGCGCGAGTGCGAGCGCTAGAGAGTGGCTTTTAGCGCATCAAATGTCATGCATCATTATGGAGCGGCGACAACAAAATGCCCACAATTGGATAGAACCGCAGCAAAAATCAATTGGATTGGTGGAATGGATGACTATGCCGCATAACTCTTAATTGTATCGACAATGATTACCCATCGATTTAGAACCGCACACAAACACCAGCAACACAACGAACGGAAAGAAAACCAGGAATTTTCGTAATATCAAAAGTATTTTGTTGCACAAACTGCGCACACCTCGTTCCATGACTAATTCCAAATAAACACAATCGCTAATTGCATGCGGTAGCAGTGAGCATATAATTTATCCGTTTGCAAAAGGACCAGAGAGAATTTGTGGCTTGTTTTAGCATTGAAATCTTTTTTTTTCGTTCGCTGGTTGGATTTTGGTGTGGCTAAATGAAGTTGCAAGCGCGATGCGCGTTTATGGCATTAGAAAAGTGTGTGTGTGTGTTTGTTTGCTTGTTTATGCGCCGCAATAGCAATCGATCGTTGATTGAAGACCTCGATTTCTCTCCCTTTTTTGGTCAATAAGATGTAATTTGAATTTGATTAGTTGGGGTTTTTTTCGTCGGTTTGTACGAAAAAAAAAAATAACAACACAGAAGTTGCGCAATGATAAGCCATACAATAGAACAAAATTAAAGCAAAAGAAAAAAAAACGCTGAATTTAGAACGCATTGTAATCGATTCAGGTATTGCGTTGGTTTCCAAATTGCCAATAGAGAGAAAAAAAAGGCAACCAATTTATATGCAAAAATTGCCAAACACACATGTATGTACTTTTTCGATTCCACAACAAAACGATGGACGCAAATGATGAAATGTGTGTGTGGATGTGCGGTGTGCGCGCGTGCGGCATTTGGGTGTTTTCATTCTTTTTCTGTATGGAAAAATGAACGATGAACAACAACAACAACAACAATAACAACAAAGAACCAAACCAAACAAATTGAATTTTATGAAAATGAATACATACACCGACGAGGTGGTCAGCATGTTGGGCTCTCGTTCGGAATTCAGTGTGGTTATGCACCAGTTACGCTAGTTTCATTTACAAATATGAATTGTTGATGGCACACAGCTGAATCCATGCTGTGAGAACGCATTCATTTACACACACTGTCCATCCGTGTGCGTGTGTATTTGTGCTGCCGAAGATCATTTTTCTCCAATTCCAAATGACATCGACTGCACCATTCGGACCGACGAATACACACCGTGACAAATCGGTCACAAAATGCACTATCATCACAGCAGATTGTTGTGATTCACAAGATGCAATCGGTCGTCTGCGACCAAGAATCATTCATTATTCAAGGCAGAATTCTGCGTGTTTTTCGATGCTACTGCTGCTGTCGACAACCAATGGGAAATGTGTCACGCAAAGTTGATGTCGTAATTGGGCACAATTTTGTTACAAAATTCCAAGAAAATGGTGCGCACAACTCAGCGCACGAACAAAAGTGCTCGCGCACCACATTCACATTCGTCTGATGACTTGGAAGAGTGATTTTGTAGCAAAAACACGACACGAAGGCAACGGTAGAAGCAGCGAGCCAGCCACCCATGCTAACATTGAATTTCCAAAATGATTCTGTTGACCTTAGTTCTGCCTGTTGGATCACCGTATTTGTTTTCGATGATCCATGCGGTTCACCGTTTTCTTACTTGGAATGTTTGCTCGATTCATCGACAGAATGAAAAAAAGTCAAGAGCAGCAGCAGCAAACACAACGATGAAAATATACCAATTGGTGGAGATTAAAGTTTAAATGAATATAGAATGTGGTGTTGGTGGATTTGCGATTTTAATAAATCACTATTACCGCCGAAATGGAAAAAAAATCGTTTAAAAATGGCTTTCAACTATTTGATGGCATCCGGTGTTCATGAATGCGGCATTGATTAAACACAAAATTACACATCACCTGACTCAGTTCAGCCTCAAAACCATTTTTTTGGCTTTTAAAAGCCAACGAACGTTTCATTTCATAGAACTCTTTAGTTTATGTAATGAATTTTCTATTCGAATAAAACCCAGTGGCAAATGCATGAAATAAGGGTGATGTATCACATTCAACTTTTGTGAATGTGTGGCATCTCATGTTTCATATCAATGGTTGTTAATCAAATGGAGGCGACAAACTGATATGAAGTAGACGCCTTTTTTGACACCAACCACATCAATTGTTTCAAACCGTACAGAGCTAAAGTGCATTGCATGGAGTCGAAATTGTAGCACGCGATTAACAATACACGTAACAAATTTCAAGTATTAATTAAAACAATGGATGTACTTTGCTAGCTAATGGACAATGTATCAACGAAATACACAGAAAAAAAAACGTCATGCTCGAGTTTTTTTTTCTCTCTGTCTCTCTCCTTTTAATCTGCTTATAACACAACGACAATATACTTTATTGCATTGCCATTCTGTTTATTTCATTCGTTCGTTCGTTCGTTCGTTCGTCGTTTCCAACTTATGTATGGATTGCACAACATTGCATGAGTGCGTTTCTATTAAAAAAAACGAAAGATTTTCATGTGGCTGCGTTTGTTTCGAAGTGATTTAGACGATGCTTTGTCTCTACTGATTAATTGCTTGAACTCGTTTTTTTTTACAGCCAGGCAGCATATATACACACACACACATCACATTGTTTTAGATTGACGTGCGTCCTTTTGTTCGCACTGTTCTTTTTTCCTCCGTTAATTTTCTTAGTCGTTTGCTACGCACATATTTTCTGTTCGCGTTGAATTCAGTGGTTTTTGGGTAAAATGCGATTATGCATTTGTTGCGGATGAATTTGGAGTTAATTAGCAACAAAATTGGCATCCCCACGGCTATGGAATGAAATGCAGTTTCATTCGAACTCAATTCAATTTTTCACATAGTGTCCGCATAGGTAAAGAACCGTAGCAGCGAGTGTAAGCACCAAAAAAACCTCTCTTTCGTGCATCACCCTTTCATTCAATTGTTGTTCAAATGGTAAATGTTGTTTCGTTTATCTATCGTTGTTCGCACTCGTACAAACACACACACACACATTCAATTCGTCCGCTCATGTGTCTATTGTTATTTGCATTTAAATCGTTGATGAGATTCATTAGACGGATTGTTTTTTTTTCTACTGTTTTATTTTCTCTCTTCGCTCGGTGGTGGCTGTTGAAAGAAAGGTTTTGATTTTTCTGCGCTAAGTGTGTGCGAAAATGTCTAAGCGAATGCTCTGCATAAGTAAGCAACGATCGCGAGAGAAGATCAAGTCAGTGCAACCGTTATCAATTAGACGTGGATGTGCGCAGTTTGCGTCTGCGCGTCTAACATTTACGTTTGCTCTCTCGCGATCTCTCGCGCACACGCGCACACGCGCACACGCGCACACGCGCACACGCGCATTAGACAGCGTCTGCAGTGTACTCTGCTTTTTGGTATTTGTATTCACCACGGCACATAAATTGCGAAGAATGCTTAATAAAATGCATTTAACCGATTTTTCCTTTTGCCATTCTGCTCGTGTTTTTTTCCAGCTCGCGCGTCGCTGCTGCTGCTGCCTCTTTTTCTTCTTCTTTTTTTTCATTGTTGCATTGTTGTGATGTTATCAAACATGCAATTGGTTTTGAAATATCTATCTTTTCTGGAAACAGTTAGACAGGGAATAAGAGAGAAAAAACGTCTACGCTTTTTCATCTATGCCACTTTTTTTCGTTTTGTTGTTGTTGTTGTTGCTGGCTTTCGTTTCGCATCCAAATAAACAGAAAAACAGTAGTAGAAGCAGAGAGAGAAAAAAAATGATACGAAACAAGATGATGATAATAAATCAAAGCGATTATGTGTTTATTATTGCGAAATAGAAAAATGTAACAGTTGTTACTTGCGGTACAGTGCACAAGCACCGATTGAATGAATGAGCTGAAATGATTCTTTGTCATGGCATTTTGATGCAATGCCAATGTTCTTCTGGGAGAGTGAGAGAATCATTGATATTCTTGCGTGTACTCTATGCGTTGCATGCAGTTTCACCAACCCTTTTCTTCCACATCTTCGGTTTTTCCCATTGCGTTTCATTGTGCATGAATTGTTGTTTGCGTAGCCAAAAATGGAGCACATCGATTCATTGATTCCGTACAATGATCGCGCTCGCGCGTTACACACACACACACACGCTCATGCAAAATGATCATCAAACTAATGAACTAGAATTCACAATTTGAATTCTTGTAGCATCAATTAACGGATAACCTTTTAAAGAAACCGACTCAAGCGTGTGTGTGTTTTTCCTTCATTCGCATCGTGATCTTAGGCATATAGATTGCTATTTGGATCACACACCAATAACTTAGCCACTTCTTGGTAAGTTGTGCGATTCAGTGGAAGCCTGAAGGTGATTAATGCTTAACCTCAATCATTATCATTGCATCACTTTCACTTATGCGCACTCGCCATAAGAATAGACAAGAGCTCATCCTCAGGTGAGCCCATGATTACCATCTAAATCAACGTAACGTTGAATGGAACCCATTTTGTCATATATAATATATACACATCATCAAGCGAATTCTTCGGGACCGTTTTTCTTTCGAGGCATAACTCATCCAAATGATGGTGTGTGAGTGAGTGTGTGATGATTCGAAAGAATTTCATAAGAATGGCGGTGAGAATCTCGAAAATTCAACGACCGAAATGTAATTCATAAAAAAGACAATGCATACGAAATGGGTACAGTTCAATTTTTGTTTTGTGGGTTTGGTTCACTTGGCCGATATTCACATGTTGTCTAATCATCTAGCATTTCGTAAGAATGATTTTACGCTCCTTTTCCCATGTATACATCGATGGTGTTTGTTTGTCGTTCGTTTGCATCTGTCTCTCTCTCTCTCTCTCTCTCTTCGTATAAATTTCAGCATAAAACTAAAAGAAACTGTCTCTATGACGCATTTATAATGCACCTTTCGCTAGATAGGTCTTGTATGGTTGTTTTTTTTATTGTGTCTTGTTCCAGTTAATATTATTTGGCGCGTTCTTCCAATGAATCGAGCCATCACACTTTGGATGGATTTTATTTGTTTTCATTTATATTTCGTATCCAGTTTGATTGTATATTATCCAAGTGCTAGTGTGTAAACAAAGGCGTTCATTCGTCACTCAAAGTTCCTATCCCAATCTTACTGACTTGTGGCATGTGAAAATATATATTCGCTTGACGTATGTTTATCAAAGCATCATAAAAACTCTTTGGGTTTTTTTTCTCGTTTTGTTTGTTTCTAATACAGTGGAGAGTACACATCTCGTGCGCCAATTTGCCGATCATTTTCGGATTTTAGCTCATACGTAGTGCAAAGATGCGAGCGAATTAAAATGAAGCAGTTAAAGAGGATGATGAAGAAGAAGACCGTACAAATTGTAATAAGCGATTTTAGATATGTTTTGTTTAGACACTCGAACGAGTTAAACAGAACGCGAACAACGACAACAATAGAAAAATGAACGGCCAATTTTTGCATATGATTGTCTATATTAGCATTTATCTGAAATTATACACTAAAAAATATTTTTACGAAATTACGAGCAGTCGAATCGAAGCAGCAAAACGCAAATAAAGCGAGAGAGAGAGAGAGAGAAACGCGAGCACACCGACTTCTTGTTGTCGTCGTCTCTGTTGTTTTTGTTAGTGTAGCTGTCATATTACACAAGAGCAAAAATAGCTGAAAAGCACTGACTAGTGAAAAGGAATATAAATATAAAATGATCTATGGATATGCGAACAATGGTTTGGCGCGTATGCGAACGACGATACATTATGCTCCGTATGTGGATGGTGTGTGTGTGTGTCGTGTCAGATTTTAGCGAACCGAAAAAAAGCCATAGTTATTATTTATAATCAACGAGGGACGACAGAAACAGGCATTGAATTCACTCGCGCACATCGCATCTGATATTGCACACAAAATCTCTATTTCGTTGCTCATCACCATCTTCTTCTCCTGGCTCGCTCATTCGATCGTTCGCTTTTTTTTCGCGTCATCTCAACCATTTTTGTCATCATTATTTTGTCAAGCCGCGCTCGTTTTTTTCCTTCCTTTTCTTCACCATACATTTTTTTGTTTGTTCACTGTTGCTAAAAAGAAAATGTGAAGCACAAACGTGTTTACGATACCATTCATTTTCTGTTGTTGTTGTTGTTGTTGTTGTTGCTGGTTACAGTTCGAATGTTAAGACAGATTTGGTTGAATTGAAGAAGACAGATTATATTATATACTCATCATTGCAAAATGCATCCGGCCAAAATTGAAATTGCTCAACTGAACGATTTTCTTGGAGCAATTGAAAATGGTTTGCAAATGAAAGCGAAAGATCAGTATCGAAACGAATGATTCTGTACAAAGAATTGGATTATTTAGTGATTATTATATTGCCATATTCGGGCCACAAAAGCCACATAGTCTATATCAGCTATTGAACAGTTGAACGGTCCATAATGGCTAAATCATCTTTCGTTCATCGTCATTGAAAGGTAGGAAGAGCTCTCTCTCTCTATCTCACGAGCTCTCGCCGTACATTTCTATCTTTGGCAATATAAGATCAAATGTTAATGGCTTTTGATTGCTTTGGGAAATCCTATAAGCATACCTGGCAGCTACAATTTATGCTAGAAATTTTCACAGAGCGTCCACACAAAAAAACGAGACCATACACTAGAACATAGATTATAAGTACACACGCGCACATACCAAATGCCCATATGGGCACGAATGTGGTCATATTTCTATTTCTCGGAACATTTGTGGTGCAATACATGAAACGTGATGGACACTGTTTGACTGCTATCATTTTCTTTTCAGTATGTACTATGATTGCCTTGGTTTTTTCATATTTAAAAATAGCATTTATAATGCGATTGTTGTCATGTGTGAGATTCATTGAGTGTTATTATGTGTTTTGTGTAGTTGTGCTTCATGTTTCATCTTCTTTTTCAGGTATCAGACGAAAAACTTTCTGGAATTCTTTGCACTCGTCAAAACCTTCTACGGCTACAGCGAAGGGAAAAAGATTATGAATTATTTAAATGTTGAAACAAAAGCGAAACGCAACGAAGCCATACACACACACACGATCCACGTACAATCTTGCAAACGCATTCATGGAACAGGTATGACAGCATTGTGATTTACGTGCTCTTCATATGGCCGTCTGCCGATGAAACACTCTGATTTATACACTCACCGTCAACGAAGTTTAAGTAAACGAGCGAGATGGGACGAGAGGTATGAGTTGCAGTTGTTTTTTTTTTTTTGTTTACGACGCATCGAGATCGTGATCTTTGCACTTGTGCATGTGGGTTGACAATTCGAGACGAACCGGTAAAAAAGCTATCATTATAGAGCAATATGGAAGATAATAACGACGACAACGACAACGATTACGACGACGAAGACCGAGAATAAAAAGGCAACGAACATGAACAAAAGACGACAACCATATAAAAATAGTACAATGTGGATGAGATTAAGTGAAAAGATTCTTTTTTGTTTCATCTTGTTTATCTTTTGTTTTTCCTCAATTTATTTCTTTTTTTTCTCACTCGCTGTGTGTGCGTTCGAAAACTCGAATAATTTCCACCTTCATTCCGGGTATTTTAAGAAAAAATGTTATCGGTATTTTAGAATTTTTGGGTTGTTTTAACCATTCCGTTGAAAGGCGATTTTTTGGAGGCGGAAAAGACGTTAATCGACATTAAATCTGATAATTGAGTGAATGCGTGTGTGTGTTCAAACGGACACAGTGTCGGTCTTCATTAAACCGAAATCGGAGCGATGGCTAATTTTCTCATCGCATCATCACACTTAATTTGTTCGAATTGATTTCGTGCATTCAATTTGAATATGTCGGATGGGTTGGGCGCTGGGTCGAATGTCGCAAAGGATGGTTGGATGATGATGTGCATGGTAATGATGATACGGTTTGGTGCATGAAAAATCATGAATAGCTTCAATGGATTTGCATATGGTTCGGTTCGTGCAAGTATGACTATGCGTACGTACAAAAAATGAGAGGGGAAAATAAGCGAAAAAAAAAATCATAACCAAATATTTGAAGAATCTTCATGCATTGTCTTTTGCATTGTGTGTTGTGACACACGAGAGGCCGACATTAGAAAACAAGTTCAATTTTCTTGGAAATAACGAGCATTGCGCGTTGACAATAGGCAGAAAAATGGTGGAACATCGAAAGTTGAGAATATGTGCTAGAGTTAGATTCACACAAAGTGAAATTCGACCATAAACAACGGAATTATTTCCTTCATTTTTTTGTCTTTCTTTCGTTCATTCGACGTTGCTTTTGTTAAAGTGTGCAGTGTTTTCCAATCACCACACCATCGAGGCAAGAGTTTGCGCATATTATTCGCCACCGGTTTGTTTGTCTTTGTATGCGCGCGGACGTTGTGCTCTCGCTTAACAAAATTGAAATGTCTACGAACGAAAAAAAAAATGCTCTTTTTTCAGCAAAATCCAAAAGTAAACAGAAAAACGAAATTACTATTTAGTGTGTAGTTGCTTCAATATGTAGCAATCAAGACGCGGTGAAGGCTTAACAACGAAAAAAGAAAAATGAAAGTTGATGATTTTTTTTTTTCAATTTCAAGAACACAATATCGAACATTGTTTCGATTATGCCGAGTTTCAGCGAGTTTGTGTGTGAAGGTAGCAAAAAAAAATCGAATTATAACACATAAATCGATTGTAGAACGGTAACAGATTGTTCGGTGGCTCAATCATTTCGAGAGATGTAAAAGTCAACGGTAAAAATTGAAACAAAGCAATAATGAAAATGAAAGCGGAAAAAAAATATATAAAACTTCATTAGATTTTGGATGTTAGCTGTTTTTTTTCTCTCTCTCTGCCTGTCTTCAATGGAAATGGAAAATATCAAATGGATTTGATGTTGTTTTGCTACAGTTTTTGTGTTTTTTTTTCGGTTTCTCTGAAATGACACGACTTCGTTCGTGCTCGTAGAAACATGATTTCGATTGCAATCGATACCCGAGCAAGTAACAAACACTTCTGGCCCTGACAGGTGCACACACCGAGTGCACACATTGCGAGCGAGCGCGAGCGCAACAGAAGAACGAGCGAAATAAAAGTACATGACGCTCAGCTGAAAACGCATTGTTTACATCAGACACATACTGTGTGGTGCTTGCACTACAACAAACACATTCATCGAAAGCACATTTGTTCGAACAACGGATCGGACCGAACCGAAATGATGTAACTGCAAAATAGACTCCGACCAAATGATTTAATGGCATATAAAACGGCATGAAAAAGCATTAACACTAGAATTCGAAATCAGCAAATTCGAATTGAATATTGTGCACACGGGGACGATGAGGAATTGAAAAATCAAATTAAAAATTTTAATTTAAATTTTCGGATCGATCATTGTTTCTTCTTCTGCTCTCGAATGAGCGTGCGCTCGCGCGCATCTTGTTGTTCATTGTGCGAAAGTTAACATTTAGCCGCGATTTGTTGACATACTGCGCAGCCAGTTTGGCAAAATGCCACCGATTCAAAAGAAGCGAACACACACACATAAAATGTAATAAAATATGCTGGAATAAATTGACGGAAAGGAACATAAAAAAAAACACGATCGCAACATTCGAGAGCTCTTCGAGAGAATCCATTTGAAAATAGGCATGTTGGCTTTACCAGGGAATCGTTTCAATCGTTGCCATTAGTGGTAAATGGTTTGTGTGTACAATTCTCAATACGTTTTCGTTCCTTTGATCGAAATTGCGTCGTTTATTAGTTCGCATCAGAAAATAAAATAAAATTAACGAGTTGAACTATTTTGAAAACATCTAAAAATTACTTTGACCACTCCATTTTCAGTTTGCATATTCAAAATGAACGCATTCAGAGAAAGAGAAAGAGAAAAAGAAGGCCCACAAGAATTGAATTTGAATATTTCCTCATTTCCGCGAAGAAATTGTAATTCGCCTAAGCATGACAGTGAACAATCGTTTCCATAAATTATGCAATGAGCTCCATTTTCTTCTTCTTCTTCTTCGTTTTTCTTTTTCGTCTACTAAAAAAACGATCGAAAAATGCACGAGATCAAACTGACTGATAAAAAGATGAGTAATTATTCGGTGAACCGATTTCATGCAAACAGAGACTAATTTTGAATTTTTCTGCCGTCAGTTACATAAAATAAGGGAAAAAACTGGGCGAACAATGCAAAGCAATTTTTTTTTCTGTTTTGAGCCAGAACACATTTTGAAATGGTTTGGTGATGCGTCGTTTTGGTTTAATAGTTTATGAGCCATTTTCTTCGCTTATGATATATCAGATAAAATCAATGGGCTTAATTAATTCGTGGGAAAAAATTGAGTGCTGAATAATTATTTTTTTGGTCGTTTTGCTTTTTACCTCAAACAAAATGGAATTTTTAGCTCATTTGTATAATTTCAATGATGATGGCCATCCTTTTGTTACATTTGTTTGTCATGTATATATTGTTTTATTGTGGCAACTGCGTCAAACTAATCATCTTGACACTTTCAATGTATACATATCTTCCCATTTTTTCCCTGTTCATTTTGCCAACAATTTTAGCACTATTTATGATGGCGCGTAGAAGCCGAAAGCAAGCACGAATTTCTCACCACAAGAGGGGCAGAAATGTGCATTGCAATATGTTAATCGAGATACGCGATATTTCTGCCAATTTTCTTCAATCGTTTTTTACATAAATCTCTTTAACGATGATGAAACATGAACACGCTTGTAAAGTGATCATCATATCCATCGTATTTGTTGATATCCATTTGATAGCAATCATAAGCCACCCACAATATTTGCCTAGGCACCGAACCAATTTTCATTTTTCACAATTCGAAGAATCAAACTATGTGCAACAAAATCATACCCGAACATACATACGACAGAACGGATTATAAATCGTTTGTTAAGGAGCGACGAAAACGCAACAACGGCAAACGTATGTGTCTGCTGCGATCGTTATTTTTCACTACCATAAATAATATCATCCATTTGACGTAGATATAAAAAAAACCACGTAAAATAAGAACTAAGTATTTCGCAATGGCCACGCTGTTTATCCGTATCGCATATTTGCTCTTTACAATTTTCCATCGCCTACCAAAAAACGAACAACCCAACAACAAGCCAATATTTGCCATTTTCGTATTTCGAGGCGATATGCAATGGAATACATGAACGAAAGAGAAGACCTGTCATCATTAATTCATAGCAAATGCAAAACTTATTTATTGCTTGCTGAAAATCTATAAACTAATTTTAGATTCGCGCAATTACTATCCAGATGCGAATAGATACAATCAACACATACACACACATTCATTTGGTTCGATTGCGCTGGCCTGCTCGCATTGCGTCGCCCGCCAAACACTCAATTACGTTCCATGCAAGCAACAGAGGGAATTGGATCATGAAATAACAGCCCGTTAATATGCATTTAGCCACAAATAATTCATAATTTTTATTCGCAAAATGTGAAAACACACAAAGTTCATGCCAACAAGATAGAGATAATAAGGAAGCAAAAATAATGGTTTAAATAGCACAGCCCAAAATTCTATAGTTGTTTACAAATCACACAATTCAAATGGAATATTTGAACGATTCGTAGAAAAAGAAAGCAAAAAAATCGTAATTTTTTCTAATAATCTCTGTGCTTTGGGGCCGTTTAGATTGTGCTGAATGTTGTTGCTGCTGCGGCTACATAGTTTTCGATAATGGTCAAATAAATAACTTTAACAGCGGCGGCAGGAGCCGTAATAACGAATATACACTTCAAATCTGTTGAGTGCACAAATGAGCCATTGAACAAGTCAGCGCTCAATGCATGTATTTGGTGTTTTATTGTGATAAACAAATCTTTTCAATTGCCATTTCGCTGGAGAAGAAAAAACCGATGGAAGAGAGAAAAAACATATAGGGAATGAAAATAAACACACAACCATTTCGATGTGAATTTCAAAGAAGCGAATTTTCTTGCGTTGTGAATGAGGCGAATGCTTTTATAGGATCAGGTCGAAAATGAACCTTCGACGAAATGAACAAAGTGAATCACCAATCGATGGATATGTATTTTGTATTGCGATTGTTGTTGTTTTTCTCGGGAGTTCTGCCGCTGAGCATTTTTTTTTCTTTCAAATATGCAATTTCGTAGCATTTTCACGTTATCGCTTTATTCATTGCGCTCTTGATTCAATCAAAACAAATCACATGAGAAAGCATCGACACACACACTCACACACACACACATACACACAGTTTAGTTCGGTTCCCCATTCGACCATAACAAATACTATTGATGAATTGCGGCCGCCATCGTCGCCACTGCCGCTACCATCCGATTCGCACGAGATAGAGACGGAAAAAGTGCACATTTTTACAATGCCATGCTATGGCAATGGTAATAATTCTCGATTAAATAGCCTTTACCAAACACTAAAACACAACGGTACCCGAAGAGTTCGATCAAATTTCACCTCAACTCATGATAATTCATCGATTTACGTGTAGACAGCGTGATTAGAAGAAAGTGCACGACCTTTGCATTGGCATATGTGTGTGTAGACAACGACGGCCGCTGTTTCTGCCGCCACCGTGCGCGCACTCTCCTAATGATGCAACCGACCGTTCCATTGCTTTCGCGAAATCGCCGCCGTTTATTTTCTGCATATATCTCGTTGGTTTTCCATTGTTTTTTTTTCTCTCTTCTTTTCATTTTGTTAATGCATTTTTTCTTTTTGTTTTAAATCGATATTTGCAAACGGTCATAAACGAGCATAAACAGCTCAGGTTGCATTCTCATCAATTACTGTCAAAGTTCGTTGACAGAGCCGGAACAAATAAAACAAAGTATAATTTCTAAACATGATTTTGTGTGGCGTCGAAAGAATTGACGTTTTCTTTCCACCTGCTTTTTCTGTCGCGGCGAATATTGTTTTGCAGAGTACAGTGAACACAATCTTACAATGTTTTGTGTGCAGTGAGCACACCATAATGATGATTTTGATTGACTTACCTTTCGCAAACGAAGCAATTCAATTTCGGGTGAACATGATTTATTCCCTTGCGTGTCCTAAATCAGGAAAAAAACAACAACAAAGAAGAAACAAAACCAATTTAATTCGTGACTGATAGAACCGCATGGAAAATCTACAAGTTTTCCAATTTTTCCCCTTCACGCCAATTGGCAATTGAAAAATCATTTTGATATCAACATTTTCTAACATAAATCAATTTGCCAACGAAAGAGAAAGAGAGTCCGGAGAAAAACTAAACTGATTTTGTTTGTTTGCAATTATTAATGACAAATATCATGAAATTATTGACAAAGAAAATCAAAAATGTGGCGAAAGTGATTGAAGATATTTAATTTCGGGCCGATCGGCCAGAAAATGCAAAAACATATTTTATATTTTCGTAAATACTTCCGGTTTGCCTGATCATTAAAATGTCGTACCTGATATCGATGTCGTCCGGAACAGGTTGTGTTGAATACACGCGATGCAATGGCATTTTTGCGCGTTGGCGGCGTCGTTGGTGTTGTTGATTTGCCCGATAAATTTTGCAGTGATTGCTTCAATGGGGAGTTTCGCATAAATTCCTCGAAATCTTCGTCAATTTCGTCAACGACTTTGTGCGACTGTGGCACCGTGGCGGCGGTGGTTGACAAATTCGTTTGTGAATGGTCCACATTTTGAGCGATGCGAAAACTGATTTCAAAATCTAACGGTTTATTTGGCGGCGTGTTTGTATTGAAGGACAATGATCGTGCAAATGTACTCTTAAACTGTGGACACACCGAGCCCGTTGATTGCGGTGTTTTCGGTATGCGCACCTCACTGCTTTGCAAATTTGTTTCCATTTTTTTTCTTCTTTTCTCGCTCACTTTGGCTCGTTGTACTGAGAGAATGTTCTGCTTTCAATTTGGCGCTGGTATTTGCGTTGATTTGCAATTTCACGTTAGTTCAAAGAACAATTAATTGTTTTGATTTGCCGATGGTGTCAACATACTTTAATTTTCTCACTTTATTTTCCTTTCGTCAGAACGAACACGTTATAAACAATCAATGTCAACTGGCTTACGATTGATTTGAATCAAGCCGACTCACATCTAATTAAAAATTGTAATAATTGAATCTAATCTTGTCTATCTTCGTTTTTTTTTCCTCTCAAGAATTCTATTCACACTCACAAAAACACCAACAAAGTTGATCGGTTTCTATTTTGTTCTATCTCTTTTTTATATCTTTCTCCGTCGGCTTTGGCTGTTGTTGTTATTATTGCCTTCTATTATTTCAATATTAGAATCAGTTGTCGTAAACGAAACTATAATCAAACGAATCAAATAAACATAATCGCCGATTGGCAAACCGGTAGATTGAATTTGATGCGATACGTCGCTGTCACAATTCACCGCATACACACAGTTCTTGCGATTTTTTTCTCTCTTTTATTTTCTTCTATGATTTCTATTTTTTTTCTTTCGATTTCAGTTCGACTGCATTCATTTTTCATTGGATTCACCACAATTTGATTGTCGACGGCGTTTTGATTCAATCAAATCATATACATATTTTTTTTTATAATGAAATTTTTTTTTCGACAGTTATTCACATTTGAATTTGGTCTACGGCACCTGTTCATTCCTGTCTTTTGTTTCAAATTCAAATTGCATTGCGTTCGACTGGCTAAACGAGCTATGAAACGAATCAAAATGAAACGGAAGCAAAATATAAAAAAAAAATCCCAACCAAATAAATAATAATATAAAACCGACCAACAGAACGGAACAAATAAATCGCGAAGAACACACGATAGCGCGCTACTAGAAAATCGGTAAACAGATGAGAAACGAAATACTATACACACACTAAAAACGTTCCACAACCGAACTGGTCGACACGTAAATACTGAATAACACGCACCGACTGTTTTCAATCACACCGTACACCGGGCCGACACAAACAAAACGAAACACACAACCGACGACAGAGAAACAAGCATCTCCATCCAATATACAGCAACAACGGCAACAGTACACTTGTGCATGTACTTGGTATGGTTTCGGTGAAGCAAAAGCAATCACACCACTGCACAGGAAAGAAGTGACGATCAACTCAATGCATCGCATTGGCCAAGAGTTTCCGTTCAATCGAATTTCGTACTACGATTCAACGATTATTTCTCATTTAATTCAAAAACATCGAATTTTATCTCAAACAAATGTGGGCCAAATGTAATAAATTGTTTGTTATCACAACTTAAAAACGAGTAAGACATGCAAGTACTTGCGTTTAAGTACACACAGTTTAGTATCAAAGCTATCCACAAGATGCCGACGCTGTGATTATTTCTTCGAATTCAGACAGCACGCTTCGTTTACTGTCAACATTGTGTCAACACACGAGTAGCACGCATTGTTTTAGTCTTTCGGAATTTTTCGGTTCGCTTGTCTTTTGTAATTGAATTGAATTGAAGTTGAGATAGTTTTCGGTGAAAATGGTTCGAAAATTGCAATATCATGAGCAAAAATTGTTGAAGAAGGTCGATTTTATGAATTGGCCCGTCGACAACAATTTACACGAGGCAAAAGTGATGCGAAAATTTCATATTCGCAAACGTGAAGATTACACAAAGTAAATGTAGCAGCATGTGGTTCTGGCCAACTGGAGATCGTATTAAATTTGGATTTGTTTTGATTTCTTTTTTGAAAAAGGTACAACAAATTGTCGCGAACGATTCGAGAATTGGCCAAGAAGATCAGTGAAATTGATGCAAAAGATCCATTCCGTACCGAAATGAGTGCAGCTCTGCTGGAAAAATTGTACGTTCTTGGATTGATACCAACCAAATGGGACCTAAACAATGCAGTCAATATTTCGGCCAGCAGTTTCTGTCGCAGACGATTGCCCGTGGTTATGGTCAGAAGTAAGTCTATTCGAAACCGATTTTTCTCAGTAGGCAATGGTTTCTTATAATATTTTGTTTGCCCATCGGTTTGCAGATAACATGTCAGAAATCATAAAAAATGCCACCGATTTAATTGAACAAGGCCATATTCGAGTTGGTACGGAAGTTGTAAAGGATCCAGCATTTTTAGTGTCACGCACCTTAGAAGATTTCGTCACATGGGTCGATAGCTCGAAGATTCGTAGACATGTCATGGAATACAATAATATGGTAAGTATTCACATTCATCATACTGCTCAACCGACACTAATTCTTTTCGTTTTTTGTTTTTGTTCGCAGCGAGACGACTTTGAACTGTAGAAAAGTTACACTATTTCTTTTTGCATAAATTTTTACCAATAATTTTAAGTGAATTCAATAAATTAGACAATTTCGTTTGTAAAAAATGAATTTTTTTCCTTTTTTTGACGGCGACCATATTTGAACCAATGAACGTTCGTCAGAAACAGATTTTCTTCGTCAGTTCATACCGTATTTTTCTGCTAACTTTTTTTTGTCCATTTTAAAACTTATAAACTATCTATTCGGAGCAATTAGAATCACTTACCATACATTGTGAAATTTATTTTTATTCATGAAAATCAAACAAATATCAAAGATTACCATCAAAACAAAGAATGAGTGACATAACCTAAAAAAACGTAGACAAATATTTGTGTGCCTTATCTTGCTGGGGGGTCAACTACAAATGCTTTTCAAATGAATAGTTGTACATCGGTTCAAAATAAATTCAGTTTTTTTTAATCGTAAAATTTACACTTAAATTTAATTAGAAAATAAACATTGTTTTCGTAGAACTGGAAACATGAATTGTTTTGCTTTTTGATTAGCGTCGAAAGTACCCTCTGATTTTTTTTGTTGTTGTTTGTGTTGAAATGCCAAATTGAGAGAAATAATGGCTTTGTAATTTTTATGAATTTGTCTTTTTTCATCTGGTTTTTCTTCTTTTTTTTTATTTGAGAAACTAGCCGAATATGTTTGATGTATCAAGAATTTTACATTTTTCTCTGTTGTTACATTTCATTGGTAATCTGAATTTGGAGATATAAAGTAGGTAAATGTACTATCATATTTTGGTCGCTTATCTTTTTTTCTTCTGCAGAGTGTTTATTTTTTGTTTTGTTTTTCTAGAAGTACTTCATTTGTGTTTTCCAAATATAAATTGATTTTCATGCAAAAAGGTTTTTTTTTTTTTGTATGTTTTTCTCCTCATAAAATTTATTCTTTAGCTGGTACTTCGATGACTCGTGGTTTGTCGATGATTCGGGCGGTGCGATTACCTTTTTCAACGATGCCAATAATCCAGGCTTGGTAGCCTTCTTGTTTTTCTATATCCTTACAGTAGGCAGCTGAAAATAGAAACGAAACCATATGAATTAACTCCGTCTGTATCATGATGGAATGTTGAACGGGCAAGGAATTTCAAATGAAAATAATAGAGAATACATACCAGCTTGTTCACGTGGTAGGCAAATCAATAAACCGCCAGACGTTTCAGCTGAATGTCCTTGAAGCAATTGGAACATGTTTCCGCACGCTTTGGCAACGGCAGCCATTTTAGCGATGACCGGCAAATTGTGGATGACAAATGATACCTCGTTCTTTTGATGCGATGCCAATGTTTGTGCATGGCCGAGCAAACCGAAACCGGTGATGTCAGTGGAACCGTGCGCATTGTATTTGTGCATCAAACGAGCAGCGGTGCGGTTCAAACGGGCCATCGAATCCATTGCACGATGATATGCCTTTCGAACATCTTCCTCTGACACAACCAATTTTATGCGATTCCAGCGTTCCGGTTGATCCAACCATTGATGAGCGTTCACGGCCACTTGAGTACCCAATGGTTTTGTCAATACGAGTACATCACCAACGACCGCATTGTCCGGTACAATATAGTCGTTTGGCTGACAAATCGACGAAGCAACACCGCCAATTGTACACCATGGGTTCACAACACTTTGGCCACCAGTCACTGATGTGCCAGCCTCTAAAGCCGAATCCTACAAGTGAAACCAATGGGAAATTCCATTAATGAATGAAGAAAAAAAAACCAAAAACACACACACACAGTTATTTGGAATATGATCAAAGCATACCTTGAAACCGCGCATAATTAATGGAATAACAACGTCGCGCTCTTTCTCGGTCATTTTCGTGCTGACAGCCAACAGCATCATCATATTATCACAATCCATGACACCCATGGCATATAAATCACTGAGAACATTGGCACACGCAATTTTTCCCATCATGTATGGATCGTCAACGATTGGATAGAAGAAATCGGTTGTTTGCACCAGACACAGGCCACCATGACGAATCGGTGTAACCGAACAGTCGAGACCGATGCCGATGCGAGGCATGGCCATATTCATGAATTGAGCATGTTCATCGTCCGGCTGTGAATAGTCCTGTTGCAGTGATGACACAAGCTTACCGAGCACATCTTGCGGCACTTTGCAGCCACGTCCTTTCAGGTCAGCATACCGGGTCAATCGAAATGTTGGCTCTAAATCGTGAGCGGTTGGATCGAATGGTCGACGCAATGCGTTTGGATTTTGCATTTCTAACTGTGCAATTGCATCTTGATTGTAATCACCCATCGTGATTGCTCGTTCTCTATCTCGATATGAAAATACGTCGAAACACGCACACTAATACACACACTCACAAAACACACTACAAACGGCTACCAATAAAACTTTTTTTTGCTAGTTTAATTGGAATTTACTTGCGTTTCGATTGAATGTCGTCAATTCACAACTGACACAATCTTCTCGGGAAATGTACTACTATTCCAATGGATTGCAAACCGGCTGTAAAAAATGGTTAAGTATACTTTGATTGCCCAAATTGACTGGCTCGCAATTGCTTTTGTGCTTCGAAACCACTAGTAACGCTTGAAAATGGCGACTGGATGTTTATAAATGTAATGACAAAACTGAACAGCCACTGCTTAATCCATACACATACAGTGCATCTACGATTGTGTGTATCACAACTGCGCTGTCAATGTGGTAGTGGTCACACAACTTAGTTGGCAACACTCTTTGTTTTGTTCGAGGATAAAAGTGCACCGGAATCAATTCGTGCTCAATTCATTCAATGAGATGAACGATTCATGTAAAAAAAATTCGAATGGGAAACTATGTGTTTCAAAAAAGAACAAAATGAAAATAATAAGACACTGAAAAAATGTGCATGGAAAATGTTGAATGTTAACCAACGAATAAAAGGTCAACAAATTGCATGTGTTGCCATATTCAAACATAAGTGGATGGTGTGCGTGAGTTTTGACAATTGAACGTCGCTACTCTCACATTCTGATTTATACAATGTGATGTGAATCGGCATATGTCAACACAAAACGCCGCGAATCACAATTCAATCAATCGTTTCGTTGTTTATTGTTTAAGTTTAATAAAAAAAACATACATAGAATATCATTATAGTAAAATGGATGATCAAGTGTGCCCAAAATGTAAAACCTCCAAATATCGAGACCCATCGCTAAAATTGATGGTTAAAGTTTGCGGTCACTCATTATGCGAAAGTTGCGTTGAATTACTCTTTGTTGAAGGTAAGTTGTTTGATATCAACTTGAATCAATTTTCGAATTCGGTAATTTTAATTGAATTTATATATTTATATTTTATTTATTTATATGATGTATCATTTTAGGTTCTGGATCATGTTCCGAATGCGATGTTCCGTTGCGTCGAAATAATTTCCGTGTTCAGATGTTTGAAAAATCCCATGGTCGAAAAAGAAGTGGACATTCGACGACGCATTCTAACGGACTACAACAAAAAAGTACGGAAATTTTCTCATATTTTAAGACCATCTGTTTATTATACAACATCTCTTATCGAACATCTCGAATTGTTTTTATTCTTCGGATCAGGAAGAAGATTTTGCAACGACTCGCGAGTACGACGATTACTTACAATTTATGCAACAACATCGATATCATCAACACAAACAAGCGCATCGAACAGTACAAGCGGGAAAATCGTGAAGTGATCAATAAGAATAAAACATTGGATGGTGAACTAAATGAACCCGGGCTTTCCACGTAAATTCAATTCCAGCCATTTTTTTTTCATTTGCATTTGGATGTGTATTAAACATAACCTATATTTACAGCCGGTACAGTGTTTCGGACGTTCAGTCGGATCAGGTGGTCGCACAGTCGGCCAATAATGCTCTTCTACGCTCTTGTGTGATCCCATCTCGAATTTGCTTCTCAAGTAGGGTCTCCATTCAGTCAAAAATACATCGATGCAATCGAAATTACACAGAAGCAATTTGTGAAATTCATTCAACCCAACATAACAATTTATGGGAATTTTTCGTCTGAATTTCTTTGCCAGCTGACTAACCACAACATTGAAGTGACTGGGAAGACATTAGACGAGGAGGACCGTTGTTACCATACAATTGGACTCCAAATTGAAGGAAATTCTTGCGAAACATGTGCCAATAATCTCTACTGTGATACCGAACTGCTTTAAGCTGATCAAGTGCAAATTCAATCCTAGGGATACCATCATTTAACTATTTATTTATTTAAAGTAAAAAAAAATAATCCTGAGCTGACTAAAGTTGTTTAATGCAACTTAACGTACTAAATTTATTTATTCGATTCGATTAATTTAACTCAATTTGTGATCTTTCTAATTATCTATTTGTTTATTTATTTATTCATTTAGCTACTGTTTCATTATTGAACTTCCTAAACCTAAATTTAATACTAAAAAAATTGGAAAAATTAAATTAAAGTAAAAGTAAAATTAAAATTCCAATTACAACTACAATTATGTAAAGAAAACTGATTTTATACAACTGTATTCTGAAGTCAGCTTATCAAAGTAGACTATAAAATCAATAAAATAATAAATACGTTCGCAATATGAACTATTTAAAAGGCCGCTTTAGTAGCGTTCATATGCCGCTTGAATCGCTACCATCGCCGCAAACAAATTCATTATGAATCTGACTTTTTTTAAAGGCTCCCCCTCCCCAGCCGGTCAAGGTCTGAAAACCGGTGGCCTGTTTACGTTAATAATTTGTGCATAGTATACAGATGGGCGGACTATTTGATTAAGATTAATTAATCTTTATCAAACACCTAAAATTCGCGATGATTAATACGACCACTTAATCACTTAATCGCTATTAATCATGATTAAGTGATTGTGCAATTGATTAATTAATCATCGATGATGATTAAGTTGTTGTCTTAATCACGATGTCACCGTGATTAACTGTGACAACTTAATCATTATTAAGTAAATAGTTAATCATGATTAAGTAAATTCTTAATCATGATTAAGATGTGATTAACGAAATGATTGTGGAAAATGGGAATCATTTTCAACATTTCTGCATTTATGGCGTCTAATGATTAATTAAATCTACACAATCATTTCGTTAATCACATCTTAATCATGATGACTATTTACTTAATCATGATTAAGTTGTCACAGTTAATCACGGTGACATCGTGATTAAGACAACAACTTAATCATCATCGATGATTAATTAATCAATTGCACAATCACTTAATCATGATTAATAGCGATTAAGTGATTAAGTGCCATCTTAATCATCCGAAAAATGATTGTGCAAGTGATTAAGTAATCGCAAAACGCCCACCTGTAGCATAGCATTTAAAAATTTGTGCATGCATTTGCAAGGCCCAAAAAAGTCGAAAAATGTGCAAATTTTGATTCTAATTTCTGTGGTGAATTTGCTGTAAATGCCATTTTCACCACTCGACGGGGCAGCATTTTTTCGCATGTTCGAATATGCAATTATTTTGTGCATAATTTGTGCATAATGAATATGCCTTCGGATTTGCGTTATGTGGTCAAATAATGCCAGACCAGATTTTCGCAAAATATGGGTGTGGTGAATATAAGTCAACTATGAAAAATATTGCTTTTACATGGCCC
This sequence comes from Sitodiplosis mosellana, assembly GCF_009176505.1. Classification (NCBI taxonomy): domain Eukaryota; kingdom Metazoa; phylum Arthropoda; class Insecta; order Diptera; family Cecidomyiidae; genus Sitodiplosis; species Sitodiplosis mosellana. The sequence goes on along the minus strand of NW_022601467.1, from coordinate 9,147,793 downwards.
ACACCGGTTCCAATATTTTGTGCGTAATTTGTGCATGCCATTTCAGGCGGTCTCTGAATTTGTGCACACCATCAGAGCCCAGTATCGACCGAAAATGTCTAGATAGAAGTTTTAAAAATGATGACATTTTTTTTGTTCTTCAAATTTGGACTTTGGGCGGCTTCTTCGCAAAATTGGGGCTTACACTAGATAGAATTGATTTTTAAAAGTGATGACCATTTTTTTGCTCTTCAAATTTTGATGTTGGGGCGGCATTTTGATTTTGGGTCGGCAATTTGCTTCGGGCAGGAAATTTCCTTTGCACGCCGCCGCCCACAACACATCGCTGGTCACCGTTTTCAATAAAGAAGATGAACAAAAAATGATTTCATGTTTATTGATTGGACCAACCGGCAATATTCAATTTTGGTCATCTATTGTATTTTAACCATACCAAGAAGAGAGTATAATCGAAGGACACGAATTCATTGAGCTCATCACTCTTTCATCGGTGGCCTATGTTCTAGTTACGACAACATGCAATTTAGTATTGCTTCAGTTGCAACAAAATAATGGCCAGTATCCGGACAACGGAAAATGCGGGGGCCAGGCGATGACAGCTTACGCGAAAATTTAACCATTTATTGACTTTTCTCTATTCTGTAATTTAGAGCTCATCGTTTTCTGGGGTGGAATTCTAAGTCATTCCACCAAAATCGTTCGGAATTATTTTTTTTCGTACATAAGCCATATTGGAGTGAAAGAGAGAGATTCCACTATTATTCAGCATTCCACCGGAATTATTCCGATAACTCAAGGAAGAGTGGAATGTGTGAGAAATAATTCCGGTGGAACGCTGAAAAATAGTGGAATCTCTCTCTTTCACTCCAATATGGTCTTATGTACGAAAAAAAATAATTCCGAATGATTTTGGTGGAATGACTTAGAATTCCAGCCCTGTATGCATTTCAGAAGTTCATCAAAATATGCGCGAAAATTTCAGAATCATCCGGTTGGTACATATATATCAGTGCTATCGGATAAGTTTATACAGCGTTGGTGTGTCGAATTGAATTTCAATGAGACATTCCTGTTTGAAGATCAGCAAATTATCCAGAAAATCAAGCAGGCATTCCATCTTCAAGCATGGCCATCGCGCGATATCAATGAAGTCGAAATGTTCACACTGGACATGCATCCAAACAAAGATGGTGAATTAATTTTACTTGTAGCCGCTAGAAATGTGGAACACACCACACAGATCCTATTCGCATTGGTCACTTTGATTAAGCATCCATCGCGTTTTGCTATCAAGAACTTTTGTTAAATGAAAACCAATGCATTTGAACCGGGCGACGCTAACGAGGGGAGTTTAAAGTACAAATTCATTTTGACTAATTCAACCGCATACGTTTATGGGGAGCGCACCATCTTTGAAGTGCTTTTGAGTGGTAATTCATCGCGTAAACTTAAAGTAAACGTTGAAAGAATGGAAAATGGGAATCTTTTTCAACATTTCTGCATTTATGGCGTCTAATGAACAATTAAATCTACACAATCATTTCGTTAATCACATCTATATCATGATTAAGAATTTACTTAATCATGATTAAGTTGTCACAGTTAATCACGGCGACATCGTGATTAAGACAACAACTTAATCATCATCGATGATTAATTAATCAATTGCACAATCACTTAATCATGATTAATAGCGATTAAGTGATTAAGTGGTCGTATTAATCATCGCGAATTTTGGGTGTTTGATAAAGATTAATTAATCTTAATCAGATAGTCCGCCCATCTGTACAGCACCGTGGCTAAACGCGCGCACAGAAGCGCCGGCGGTAGTGAGTTCGATTTTCGATCTCACGGAAATTGGGGTTCTGACGGTGTTTGTACATACGTTCTTACAACTCACGAATCGTACAACGGCTTAACGGCCAAAAACCAAACGCAAATCTACCAATGACATGAATGCTGTTCCAAACAACACAATTACTCCTGTGGATTTGGTTGTTGACGCAGAGCTAGAAGTAGAAGTGAATCGAAGTTTCAGCAGACAAATTTCATCTTCTTCGGGTTCAACCATCGCAGAGACGGAAATGGAAATGAAAATAAAAGACGAACTAATGAAAGTTGAAGTAAGATTTTAAAAAAAGACGATTAGATTTCACCGTCACCACAGCACAGTGGTTACAGGCGCACACCGGAGCGCCGTCGGTAGTGAGTTCGATTCTCGATCTCACGGAAATTGGGGTTCCGACGGTATTTGTACATACGTTCGAAAAAAATTCCCGAAGACAAAATTCCCGAAACGAAATTCCCCAAAAAAAAAATTCCCGAAGACAAAATTCCCCAGATAAAATTCCCAAAATAAAATTCCCGAAGACAAAATTCCCGAAGACCAACAAATGATGGCGCCGGGGCATAAACAACGGTACGGCTTCGCATCGCTGTCGCCAACTGGTGCTAGCACCTGTACACTCACACATTAATGTCAAATTCGTCAACACAAGAGTGAAAAAGTTTCCATCCAGTTGTTTATGCCCCGGCCGCCATCATTTGTTGGTCTACGGGAATTTTATTTTGGGAATTTAGTCTTCGGGAATTTTTTTTTGGGAATTTTGTTTCGGGAATTTTGTTTCGGGAATTTTTTTTTGGAATTTTTTTTCGGGCATTTCGTTTTGGGAATTTTGTCTTCGGGATTTTTTTTTGGGAATTTTGTGGATCGGGAATTTTTTTTCGGGAATTTTGTCCGGATACCCATGAATCGTACAACGGCTTAAGAGCACAAAATCAAAACCATGTAATTAAAAAAATAGTTTGAGTGTGTGTGAGTGAAAAAGATGACCAAGAAAGAATATTTTGAACAATCTTTGAAGTAAACCATAAATTAATCTAAGATACATTTTGTAAGTGGCCTAACCAATAATGGCCGTTTTTCTGCGATCTTTTCAATGACGATAAAAGGAACGTTATCCTTCTGTATATTGGTGTCTGGTAAATTATATTTCGCTGATAAATTAATTGTCTCCCATGTTTTGCCAATGTTCAAAAGCCACCACAATCGGTTTGACTGAACCGCTTTGACTGTCGAATAAAAACGATTCATTAGTACATTTACCATGTATTTTTTGTGCGTATTTTGCTTATGATCTGCCTTTTACCGTTTGTATGTATAAATTTCTCCGAATAGATTCATATGTAGCATTTCCGAGGGAGGCTTCTTTGCGCAGTTTAATCAGACGTTTGTAGTTGTCCAAGTGGCTTCGTGGTTGAGCGTGTTGAGTTTTCACATTAATACATTAATGTAATTTGTTCTGATTGTAACCCATGGTTTCTTGAATCGTCCCATTGGAATGGGATACGGGCCGGATCACGTGACACCGCATAATAAGTGGTTTTATTCGAGTTACATGCCAGTAGGTCAATTGAAACTTCCTATGAAATTATGAAGGCCTTCGTCGTACTCGTCGTAGCAATGGGTACAGGTCATGAGTCCACACAATTATCCATCCATCCATCCATCCATCCACTTGTTTGTCCGTCCATCCAACTGCGACCTCTTTTGGATGGATGGATGGATGGATGCAGTCGATGCATGGATGGATAATGATGGACGATGGATAGTGTTGAACCATGGATGGATGGATTCATTCGATGGATGGATGCACCATGGATGGAAAATGGATGTACTTTTACAAAGACAAAATGATATCTACAACATTTTAGGACATTTTTATGTCGAAATTTGAGAATATTACTTTTCCGCAAACTTTGTTTGTTAAGGAAAAGTATTGGTTTTACTACCCGAAATTTCATGACATCCATGGCGATGAAGCTACAACAACAATAACACGTATTTCCAATGTAAATATAAGACGAGCTCTACTGACACGACGCTTGTGGTGATAGTTGAAGATTTCAATCACATAAGCGTATGCATGGCCGATAAATGTTTTTCGTTGTAAATTCGTACTTCCCACCCAATTGGCTTATGGTTAGTTTACAACATTATCAAATGAATAAAGACCAACACATTCTTCTTTCTTTTCAAAATATCGGCTTAATTTCCGAACATTTGCTTTATTGATGGTTTAAATGGTATATAATCAAACATATGGAAATCTTCTTTTCCTTGTTGCTTGATTTGTCTCTCCACAACGTTCGCATTTACAGAAATCATCTCCGTCCATGTCCATGTACTTGTTGTAGTGAATTTCCAAGTACTTGTTGGATGCTTGTTGAATGGTTTTAGGTACATCAAATTTGGTCGATGTTTTACACCCTGTGATAAAAATTCTAAGTTTTTTCTGTCTCATGCTACTTTTAACTGTTTTTAATAACATTTCAAAGAATTCTTGGTCGATTCTTATACGCCTAACACCATATAAACCCAAATAATCCAGTTGCTTTCCCGACTCAATTATGTTTTTCAGACCAATGTTAGTTAAACCGAATGGCTTTCTAAGTTTGTTATATTGAAAGTTTAGCTCCAAGCGCGTGAGCAATGGTAATTCATTGACAAGTGTCACAAAGTTGGATTCTAGAATTTTTCCAATTGAAGCCAAGTGCAGAGCCTCAAGTTGTTTTATTCTTATGACCAGCTCGAATAATATCTGTAAGTAATCTGAGGCATAACCTTTCTCGCCCCAATATCTCAATTTTGGCTGTTCGTGTAGAGAAAAAGTCTGCGGATTGGAGACGAAATAAACTCGATCTCTTATCAAAGATAACGACTTCAAATTCGGTAATCTTATAAGTTCTGAAATTTCACGCGGGTCTTCGTATTGCACAGTAAGTTTTTCTATTTGATAATTTCCCCACAGGAAGCGACTGAAATAATCACTGTTGTCAAAATACGCATTTTTAGCATTTTTAGTTCTTTCATACTGGGAAATCGTATGGCCGTAATACAGTTACTTCCTTACCTAGTTTCTTGCAACCGAAAATCTGGACTGTATGTCAGCTTTTGAACGTTAGAACATTTTGACAATAAATTATATTTGCTACCATTAATAAATTGGCAAAATCTGATGGTCAAAACTGACAATTGTGCGAACAATGGCTTAGCCTTCTCACAATCGATGGTTGCATCGTAAATATGCAACTCACGCAAGTTTGGGCAATGCTCGATAATTGTGTTTAGGTTGATTTGTTTGTGAATATTCGGATTATGTTTATCGCATTGGGTACCCGTAAAATGGAGTGTTGAAATTAAATGTCCGAATTTAAAGAGTGTACGCCAAACAGCACCTTTATCATAACACATTTCTTCCTCCTGAATTCGGATCTCCTTGTGATGACGATGGAAAATCTCTGCGGTCAATGGACGAATTCGCCTGCAAACGTTTGCCATATTACCCAAACTAAACGCATCTAGATGCTCTAATACAATACGTAGACAGTCATTGTTCAATTTCATTAGCGATGGTTTTACAACCTCATACGTTTTGAATGTTACAGTTCCTTTTCGACATAAACGTTTACCAGATTCCGTAACCTCGATCACTTTGTATGCTATGGTTCTTTTTCGACATATACGTTTACCAGTTGATTCACAATGGCCAGACCCATTCATCTTGAAATTTTCTTTCATTCCAGCTATAACCAATGCAACTTCTCAGGATTATTCAGTATTTCCGTTTCAACTATGTGAAAAAATGATTAAAAAAATTGCATTTATAGCTATTTACCAGTATCTTTAATGCAAATAATATTTTTGTAAATTAAAAACAAACAATGCACCAAAACCTACCAATTCAAATCATTTGCAACGAAGTAAGTACTATTTTCAAATGGACACAAATGTCAAACACTTGAAGTATCGATGAATCCAAAACGCGTTTGTGTCAGTGTGGTGGTGGTAACACAACTTAGTTGGCAACACTTTTTATATCTTTTGAGGATAAAAGTGTACCGGAATCGATTTGTGCCCAATTCATTTAATGAAATGAATGATTGGTACAACAATTTTTTAAATGGGGAATTATGTGTTTCAAAAAAGAACGAAATTAAAACAATAAGCCACTGAAAAAATGTGTATGGAAAATGTTGAATGTTAAACAATGAATAAAAGGTCAACAAAGTGCATGTGTTGCCATATTCAAACATTAGTGGATGGTGTGCGTGAGTTTTGACAATTGAACGTCGCTACTCTCACATTCTGATTTATACAATGTGATGTGAATCGGCATATGTCAACACAAAACGCCGCGAATCACAATTCAATCAATCGTTTCGTTGTTTATTGTTTAAGTTTAATAAAAAAAATATACATAGAATATCATTATAGAAAAATGGATGATCAAGTGTGCCCAAAATGTAAAACCTCCAAATATCGAAACCCATCGCTAAAATTGATGGTTAACGTTTGCGGTCACTCATTATGCGAAAGTTGCGTTGAATTACTCTTTGTTAAAGGTAAGTTGTTTGATATCAACTTGAATCTATTTCTGAAGTCAGTAATTTTAATTTTAATTTATATGTTGCATCATTTTAGGTTCTGGATCATGCCCCGAATGCGATGTTCCGTTGCGTCGAAATAATTTCCGTGTTCAGATGTTTGAAAATCCCATGGTCGAAAAAGAAGTGGACATTCGACGACGTATTCTGAGGGACTACAACAAAAAAGTACGGAAATTTTCTCTTATTTTAAGCCCATCTGTTTATCATTCTATTATCAAACATCTCGAATTGTTTTTGTTCTTTGGTTCAGGAAGAAGATTTTGCAACGACTCGCGAGTACGATGATTACTTGGAAGAAATCGAAACGATTATTTACAATTTATGCAACAACATCGATATCATCAACACAAACAAGCGCATCGAACAGTACAAGCGGGAAAATCGTGAAGTAATCAATAAGAATAAAACGCGTTTGGGCCGTGAAGAATATGAATTAGAATTGGAATTGGAACGTGAAAAAGAGGAAGATGATCAGCGACGCATCGAACGGGAAACCATTGAAAATGAAGCCAAAAAGAAGAAATTGAAAGAAAAAGAGGCGCTAATCGATGAATTGATGTTCAGTTACGAGGATGCGTCCAGCATTGTCAAAGGTTATGCGGAAAATGTGGAAAAATTACGCGAAGAAGAAAAGACGTTACCGGTTATTAAGAAACAAAGCGAATTCTCGACCGGTGTGAAATTCGGTCAACAATCACATTTCTTACCTGTACCAAAAATCGAAGAAGGTCCCCTATTTTCGTATGAACAGCCAGTCATGGTCGTTGACGGTCCAATTGCGCCCGATATGATTGAGATTGAATGCAAAGGATACACACGCCATGTCAGGTAAAATGGATTTTACACCAGAAAATTGCAATAGATTCCATTAATTTTATTTTTCTCTTCGAAATTTACAGAGCCGAAGCGCCTCCCGAACGTGCTGGTGGCTTCAAATGCGCTTTGGCATGTCAACGCGCACTTCAAGAAGCAATGCAAGGCCTATTCCATTCGAGTAACTCATAAGAATACACAAACGTTTGCAACGATACTAAGCAGCTGACTCGACTGTTTGTTTGTTTTTCTGTTATGAAATAAGAGAATTTTGTGATAATACGAAAAAGGTTAAAATTACCCAATTTAAACGATTAAAACAATGCCAACTCTATTTATCGTAGTTTTATTGATTATTTATTGCTATTTATTGACTTGTTTGTCACACCTCCGTGGAAAAAAAAGCGCTACAACTGCCAATAATTATCTATCTGCCAGTGAGCATCATAGCGGAAAGTTTTAGCACATTTTCCACCAAAAGTGCAAGATCAAAATGTTGCTGCATTCGATTCAATCAATCATCATCCAAAAATAAATGAACAGATGACATGCGTGCAAAAAAAGGGTGGAGCAAAATCACAGCGATTGTGAGGCGTATACCATAATGTTAATTAGCTTGATAGTGTGCCTCTGCAAATGACATTTTGATAACAATAATGTTGGAAAATTACAACAACTGCACTCCACTTAGCGGGAGCTTGATCAACATTTCAAAGGAATGGCATTTTTTCTCTTGCTCCTGCTTTTGCTTGCGAATATGAAAAAGAATGCTAAAAACATAAACCTGTTGACAAGCGATAACGATCACTTGAACTATTGTTATCTGTGTGCGCGGATCTCAAGTGAGGCGCTTATTACCTAACCGCATTTTGGGCCAGCTGTCAAGTCGAACGAGAAATTATGTTATCAAAACAACGATTTATTGAGATATGTCAACGAATTTTACTATTATACCGATTTTGATACATTTCAAGGACGTCAAGCAGCAATTAATTAGTATTATTACACTCACGAAACGAAACAAGGTAATTAATTTAAAAAAAATAGTATAGATTCTAATCACTCTCTACATTCTCATTTTTCAACTTTTAACAGTAAAACATAAATTAATCTCAATTACATTTTTAAGTGGCCTTATCCTTATATAATGAAGGAGAAAGAATGAAGACCCCTTTCGACGTACGTATTCAATTCAACGAATAAAGATAAAAATGTAAATAAAGAGATCGATATGAAAATTCTTCATTGAAGACTCTTCAGAATGGAAGATACAATAAATTTAATTGAAAAAAAAAACTTCAATTGCACTGCAATATACTGAAAGTGTAGTAAATGTTATCTTTATTGAATTGACTCCGATTAGAATACTTCGGTAATTACGGTCAGCGTGTCTTCAATTAAAGTGTTGTAAGCACCAGCCCAATGTCATTGGGAACAGTCAGTCGAGTACCATTCACAATTTGTCTATTGAAATAGATTTCAAATCAAATTATTGAAATTTTTGTTTTTTTTTGTTCTATTTTTTTCTGCAATCCACCTAATGATGATAAAAAGAACTCTTACCCTTCTGTATATTGTGATTCAATTGATGCAACAACGACCTTCAGTGCTTCTGGCAAATTATATTTCGCTGATAAATTGATTGTCTCCCATGTTTTGCCAAAGTTCAAAGCCACTACAATCGGTTTGACTGAACCGCTTTGACTGTCGAATAAAAACGATTCATTAGTACATTTACCATGTATTTTTTGTGCATATTTTGCTTATGATCTGCCTTTTACCGTTTGTATGTATAAATTTCTCCGAACAGAGCCGATTCATATGAAGCATTTCCGAGGGAGGCTTCTTTGCGCAGTTTAATCAGACGTTTGTAGTTGTTCAAGTGGCTTCGCGGTTGAGCGCGTTGAGTTTTCACATTAACACATTTGTAGTTCGTGCTGATTGGAAGCCATGGTTTTTTGAACCAATTGAAGCCAGCATTTCTTGAATCGTCCCATTGGAATGGGGTACGGGCAGGATCACGTGACACCGCATAATAAGTGGTTTCATTCGAGTTACATGCCGGTGGATCAACTGAATCTTCCCATGAAATTATGACGTCAGTCATACCGATTTCTTCACCCTTTGTAAAACACGGAGAGAATCATTTGTTTGCGTCAAAATCAACTATTCGTTCACGATTTTTGAGTCTTACTTGATAAGTAATCGAGATGCCGGGCAGAGTTTTGAGTAGAATGTTGAATAAATCAACTCTTTGTTCACCAAGACGGCTTGCCAAACGTTTTTGGTCGTGATTTCCCAACTGTAATAATGAAAGACATTCATCATAATTGCCGTAGCAATGAAAGTGTTCTTCATCGTAAACTAGTTACTTACCACCCAATTGGCTTCCGAACCAGCCGGTACGCCACCTAAAAACTCTTCAATCAACCTCTTGAATTCGAATACATCGCTGGTTTTGTTAGTATTCCGCAGAAGATGGAAATTGAATGGAATTTGTGAGCCATTCAGTTTTCCGTCTCCATAATACCGCAAAATATAGGGCAATTCACTGTAGGCTTCGGTCATCAGAATAAGTTGATCGCCTCCATGTTGCTTACGATAATCTTCGAGGAGTTCTCGCCATTCATAGACTATGCCGTAGGTTTCGTTTTGATCGTACGTGTAAATGTGACTCAGGTAGCAAGGGTCATCTGGATCATTGCATTTACCACTGGGTGGTTCGTCTGGGATATTACCATTTTCATCGGGTGCTACTTCAAACAACGATGGAATTGTGTCCACACGAAAACCAGAAACACCTTTGTCCAGCCAATAAACCAAAACCTCCTTCATTTTTGCAACCACAGCTGGTTCACGGTAGTTCAAATCCGGCTGTTCAATAGTGAATTGATGCAAATAGTACTGTTTACGCTTCTCATTCCATTCCCATGCGCTGTAGCGGAAACTACTGAGCCAATTGCTTGGCGGTGATCGTTCACCAGTTGTTGCATTGACTTTTCCGGGATGCCAATAGAAGAAATTCTCATAGCCAGGCTCTTTGTTCACTGATTTGATGAACCATTCATGCTGATCGGATCTGATTTATTTTGGTAATAAATTTTTTGTTATTAAACACTTTAGAATTTGCATAAAAAGAAATAAAAGCTCTTACGTGTGATTTGGGACAAAGTCCAGAATAAGACGAATGCCAAGTCGTTTGCATTTTGCAGCAAGGGCTTCAAAATCTTTCATTGTTCCATATTCTGGTTGAATTTGTGTGAAATCCGAAATGTCGTATCCGAAATCTTTCATTGGACTCTTGTATATGGGTGATAGCCAGACTCCGTCAATTCCGATTTCTTTGAGGTATTCCAACTTTGATGTGATTCCTTTCAAATCACCGATGCCGTCATTATTATTGTCCTTAAACGATCTATTTTACAAAACCACACAATTAGCAAGCTCCGAAACGAAAAAAAATCCATCAAAATTCGGTCAATTTATTTACCTTGGATAAATTTGATAGAAATTGCCACCTTTGTACCATGTATCGGCATCTGATTGGCACAGAATCGATGCAGGCAAAATAGTTACTAAAACTAAGAAGACTATTTGTACGTTCATTTTGTCTGTTCGGCACCACTTAATGGTATCGATACAGTTGGATGAATTGCCCAGCAATTTATAGGAAGCTCAAGTGTCAAAAAATCATTAGATAAATAATTATTTAATTGAAAATATTCAATTAGTTGAAGAGCGCCGATTACCGGCACCCGATAACACTTTTTTTTCAAGTATTTCCTTTTTTCCTGTATACTTGTGTCACTACGTTCAACGTGTTGCCTTTTTTTCCTACCTCAATTTATTTGTATATAATTTTGTAGCGACCATGACGTCTTTCATTACTTTATCAATCATAGAAAGTTCGCACTTTACACATATATCCATCAATTTATTTCATGTGACCCATTTTTTTTATTCTTTATCTCTTTTTTTTTATAAGTGGTGTACGTTATATTTTGTTGGTCAGTTATGTGCTATTGTTATCAATAGTGCGTCAAACAAGAACAGATTTTTTTGATGCAAGATGATTATTTATTCTCTTAATTGAAGGCCAAAGTGATCAAATGTTTTTTTTTATTTATAGATAATTATCACAAATCGACAAACCATACATGAGAGAGAGAGAGAGAGAGAGAGAGATAGAGAGAGAGAGAGAGAGAGATAGAGGGGTTTATGTTGATATAATCATTGTGTTATGCGCGCGTGCGTTCACTTAATGCGACTCACTTTGATTTCTCCATCCATCGCCATGTGAGTGTAGTGTGTGTGCGTGTGTGTGTGTGTGTGTGTTATTTCCTCATTTGAGCCGGCAATAGCATTTTCAAAAAAGAGACGCCGCCAGAGCTTCCAATTAAATGTAATAAAAATTTCTAAAATATTACTATGCTGCATCTCCGAGCAAAAGGATGAATCTTTCAACCGCTTCTCCTTCCCTCTCTCTCTCTCTCTCTCTCTCTCTCTCTCTCTCTCTCTCTATCTGCATGTGTTTTTTTTATTGTATTGTAAATTTTTTGCCGTTCGCATTTTCTACTCAACTCAGTATCCTGCATATCTTCGGCGTCTTTTTTCCGTTTCGTTTGGTATCCATTGATGCACGGCATCGGTAGCAAACTAGCATTAGCTTCCCCCCGAGGCTTCGGTACACACAGGATACAAATCTGCAAGTGATCATAAAATGATTGGACATCAATGAGCACACATTGGTTCGACCTTTTGTCGAATGTGCTGTGTCCGGTGTGTGTGTGTTTGCTGTGTGCTCCGTGCCGATTAAAAACAATGAAAGAGAAACAGCAATAATGAAAGCAGAAGGATAGTGGTCATATGAGCACCAGCACCACATTCGAATATGGATCTTTTTTCGTTAGTTCGTTCATACGGTGAAATGTTAAGATAGCCAACAAAAAGGCGAGCTTCTTTGGCGAACGCCGGTGATGTAAAAACCGAAAAGGAAAAGAAAAAAAGGAGAACAAAACGAACGGCCGAAGAATATCGAAATATTTAAGCGAAAATGATGGAAGAACGTGATTTTGCTAAACGGGCAACCAGAACCGGGGAGACAGAGCCAGAGAGAAATCAAAGAGGAAAGGAAATAAAATAATAACACGGTGCTGATCAAACGATGAATGCCGCTAATATAAGCTTTGCCATCGTATTGACATGATGCATTGTGTTTAGCACACGCAGCACATACGCACTCCATTCCGAATTAACGATCGCCTTCTGTTGACCATTTGCGATGCGCGCGCGCGTGTATGTATGTGTGTGTGTGTGTGTGTGTTTTTTTTCCCATCTTCGTCGTTGTTTTTTCTGCGTTCGTTTCGGTGTTTGTGGCACCGTGCACTTTCAAATCAAATCAACACCTAAAAATCGGAAAATGGCGAAAAACTTAAAAGAGAGGATTTAGCAAAACGGTTCGCTTCCTTGAATTCTCTTCGTTCTTCGGAATGCTGCATGTTTTACATTCTTTGAATACCATGCAAAGATATTGCAATTTCATGTTCCAGCTCTCTTTCTCTCTCTTTCTCTCTCACAAGCCGATATATGAGTTCGTAGAAGTGTCTGAAGTGAGCGCAATGGCTGGTGAAAATCACAACCGAATGAAAATCCAGCCAATAGCAATGTCTTTCCGTCGACTTTGATATATGCAAGTGCGAGTGTGTTATACAGCACCAAAGTTCTAGCACTTAAAAAGTCGCACAGTGAATGGCTAGCATATGTGCTTTTCAAACGCACAATTCATAGATTTGGCATGTGTTCGCTTGTCTGTCGATGGTTTGACATTGAGCGGGCCGATGCGTATCTGTTTTATTTATTACGCTGGAAGTGTACGTGTATGCGTGTGTGTTGCGAATTGTTCTCTTTGCAAAACATTGCACCTATCATCAATTCGTACGCAACTTTCGAGACATCCTATCAAATTTCTGCGAGAAGTACGCCGCTGCCGCCGCCACTCAAACTATCGAGTGATAACCGCCAATACTGTATGTCTGTCGCAAATGCTCTGCTCGACCGTTGTGCTCTCTCGCCCGCTTGTCTTGCCATCATCTTCAGTGCATGCACACAGACTTTTCTAGATGAATCACCATCAATGTGTCGTTCGTTCACTTTTTTCGGTCCGAAGCGATGTGTGTGTGTGTGCAGAGAACATTTTTATCGTAAATTGCGAAACAAAAAGGGTCTTCTGGTTGACAATAACTTCGGCTGTGGCTTTGTAAATATTTCATACGGCCAAAACACATTACTACACACATATTTTGCTGGCTGTTGTTTTGTTTGGTTCGTGACCGCCAAGTATGAATAAAAATGCGAAACTGCAAGCCCGAGCTATTTAAACCAGCAAATCAAAACGAACGAACGAACGAACGGACGAGTCGTACCGGGAACCGAATGCATAAACAGTGAAGAACACAGAACACCAACCAACTCTCTCTCATTTCGCCTAGAATGGAACGGAGTATCGAATGCGTTCTGCTTTGTTGTGTTGTGTTGTGTTCGGTGTTAGCAACTTTTTGACTCTACCAATATCGTATACATATATGCATGAAAAGTGCGTATATCGAGCGAGAGAGAGAGAGAGAGAGAAAGAGAGAGAGCAATCAAAAAGCACATTTTATCGAGATACGGAGAGCCATACTGGATGTGTTTGCATGTGTGTGTGCACGAGAACGCGCGCGGTCTTCCTCTTCGATGCCAAACGAAATAGACTCAGAGTGGGACAGACGACAACAACAACAACGACGACCGCGATGACGATGAACGCAGCAGCACAGATATATCGTTTGTTATCCAGTAAACGCGCGTACATTTGATTTTTCGGTAACGAAAACATTCGGTGAGGATTCAGTTTATCGAATGCTGTGCTTGCGAGTGGTCTCGGATTTTTATTTTGAAGCTCGTCTCTTACGAAAATTCAAGTCACATTCAGGCAGTTAACACTTGTTTATCCGAAAAAGTAATATGTGCATTTTAAAAACGGAAAACCGATTTTCCTTCGTTTTTTTTCTTAAACAAATCAGAAAATTTACATTCAATAAAATTGTGACGGAAACAAAACAAAAATAATAGATTCTTTTTTAGATTGAAAACAGAAAAAAAAACGATAAAATCGAAATCTTTATGTTTTTCAACTTGATTTAAGCCAGAAGTTATTTTGATCCTTTAAAAGCGAAAAGAAATATAGTGACTATTTGTTTTGATATATATTTTCTTTATAATAATCCTGAATTATGTGCGGTTGCTATTACAATTGATGTGGTTTTATTTGAAATTCTGCGTTATTTTATTTCCTTCTTAATTCCTGTTCTCGTTTTGCCTTGATAATCCCGAATTTCGTTCACATTTGTTTTAGTTTTTGTTTATTTTATTTTTTCATTCGTTTTCAACCGGACAATAAACATTTCGAAGAAAACTATAACTAATTCAAACTCAGGAGTTTCGGTCAGATGCATTATTTCTTTTCCATGACAATGACCATATTTTGATGGAGATCAAAAAAAAAATGTTACTCCTGTGTGGCGGTACCGTAGACCCAAACAAACAGATCTCCGATTAAAACAGAAACCAAAACAGAAATCGGCGACTCTTTCAAGTGTCAAATTTGCTTTATTTTATGGTTTTTTAAATGAGTTTTAAACGAAACCGAAGTAAAGATATGATTTCCAACATGCCAACCAGAGTTGAGCCGCCATCCGATTTATTTTTTTTTTAACTTTCGTCGTGGTCATCGGTAAATGGAAAAATGACGGGAAGCGTATCTGATCTGCTTATCAAACAATTTACTTACGATGTAGATCATTATCAGAAAATTGAAATTGAATTTTACGTGACTGACTGACTGGCTATTTTTCACTCTTCGCTTCCTTTGTTGGTTTGATTGTGCTGCTGCTGGCTCTTGGTGATCGCGCGGCGGCAATTTCTTGTGGCTCCAATTCACTTCAGGAAAGTCTTTAGTGCGTGTGTACGTTGTGCGATCCACAGGTATAATCGCATTTAGTTGATTGTTTTGCTATTGCCGTTTTGGTAATTTTTCTTTCAAACTGTTTGCCCGTTATAGTACTGAGGAGTGAAACTGCAACAAAAAAACATAATTTAATAATTAATTAATGCGATGGACAGTCAATTCGACCGGTTTTGTGGCGTTGTTCCACTTTATTTTTAGAAGACCGCCTTTGATTGAACAAAAAAAAATAATTTTTTTCGCCGACACTCCTTCCATCAAAAGCATTTACATTATGGCAAATCATGAAGTTATCTAAGCAAGGATTCCAGAGTCAACGTCAGTATGCAATCAAGTGAAATCAATGCCATTTTTTTTCAAAATAAGAACAGAAATGAATCAAAAACCAAATTTCATTATTTCTTTGTGCAAATTCCATGGATTGAAATCCAATTTGAAAATTCTTCTTTCCATAAAATTCATCGTCATCGTTGGAATGAATAAAAGAAAGAGAGAGAAAGAAAAACATTGTAACCAAGGCATCTTCATCGCAAAACATGACACGGTCTGTAATTCAACGGTTGACACACGTTGTTTCTATGAAGCAACCATTCATCCAAGAAAACCGCAACGTCGAAATGGTTTTATGCAAAAATTTTAATGCAATAAAATCGGTTTTTGTAGGCAAAACAAAATGCTATAGAAATATGTAAGCAAATATTCACATGCTAGATAGTGATAAATGTGGCGCATAGCGCGTCTGAAAATGCGGCTGATAGAATAATCGGTCGGTTTTGCTGGTTTCCTTTGCAGACAAAGACAGTGAAGTGCGCGCGCGAGTCCGTTGTGATGAGGTGATTGTATGTCTATCGCGGGACAATTTTGGTTTAACATTGTGTGCCGCGCGACAAAGTCAAGTCAATTTGCAATTAAATCATTTCGGTTGATCTTATCGACATTTTTAACATGCAAGATGTGGATTAAAATATACATATAAAGAGTGCATTGGGCTAAATGAAAGACGACAACAATTAGTCGTCATTGTCCCACTTAAAACTAAATTCAATGCAGATTAATTTTAAACGAAATGAACGAACGATCTTCTATAAATTGACTATTATACAACTTCTTTAACAGCAAACAGCAACAAACGAATATAAAAAAAATGCACATAAATCAATTTGTGGACTATCACCTACGTGATCTTTAAACTTTTCCAAAATCGCAAGAGCTCGACAATTCAATCTCGAGTTTCTTCCATTAAAATTCCTTTGCCGGAATATTCGAATGATTTTTATTTCCAACGTGAAATTCGTTCAATGCTTCGCACCGCGCGCTCACTCTCTCTCTCTCGCTCTCTCTGGTCCATATCTTGATGTTTCGCCTGAAATTGTTTTGAGGCAATTAAGACACTTACCGGATAAACCGAAACAACATCAGCAACAACAGCGAAATACGAAAAGTAGAAAAGAAGAACGCACGACAGAGAAAACGATGCGAAAGGAAGTGGATTTTCCGTGATTTTGGCCATAAAATGCGATTTCAGTTTCAAGCCAACATTGATAATGGATGCATGCCCCTTTATGTTTTTATGTACAATTTGTCATGTTTTCGGGCTGCGGCTGATTTTGTTGGCGCGATGCAGCGCGCCGCGTTGAAGGTGTTGTTTTTGTTGTTGCTTTTTATTGAAATATAAAATATATAGTGAATGTATGCCAGAGCGGAACGGCCGGCATCTGTGATATATTGCCTGATTATTCTTAGAAGAAGTGAAGTGTGGCAGAATAGAACTGAACCGAACTGAACTGAATGGAATGGGACGCAACACGGAGATTTGTTCAAATGATTCGCATTTCTTTGATAGAATGCCTATTTCTTGTTGCTGCCGCTGCCGTTGTTGTTGTTGTTGTTGCTTATGTTGCTTATGTTGGTGATGTAGTGCTACAGCAATTCTAATTCTACTTATTTATCGTGTTGCAGTAAGTTTTTTACTTTGCATTTATTGATCATTTTGTGGTGCGGCCACAAAACCGTTCATGTTCAAGTAATTTATACATTTCAACCAGATGTTGATCTTCTTTTCCACTTCGTCAAAAACAAAAAGAACGAAAAGAGAGTCAGAGTCTTGTGAGTTCAAAGCGAGACGTAGTCTTTTGTATCTTGAATTCGTTTGGTCTTGTGTATTTTGCGTGAATGAGTAAGTTAGCGAGAGCGCCTGTTTCTGTCACTCGTTGCATCAAAGTTGCACCAAATACCAAATACATATCGGAGACCCAAGCGACAGAACATCGCACACACACACACACACAGACACAATCTCGTGCACGCAGATTCCATACGATTTATGCATATTGAACGCAAATGATGAGTTTGAATTGTGGCAACTCTAATCGCTGCAGCTTCATTTGCTTTTTCTTACGTTTCTGCTTCCTTCGAATGTATTTTTGTGAATTTCTATTTCTGTAATTCATACAAAGACTTTCTTTTTTCAAGTGCATTTCTGACGTGCACCGCGTAAATTATATTGTGGTCAGGCAGAAAAAAAATAATACGCAAACAAAGCGAGAGTCACACAAATCATCAGTGATACAAAAAATGACAAATCTTGATCCATTGCACGAGAAATGATTGATAAGCTCGATCTACGTGTATGCGTATGTGTGTGTGTGTGTGTGTGTGTGTGTGTGGATCGCTCAATTACTTTATTATTATTTTCTTTGACCAATTACCATCGGTTCTCCGGCCATATAATTAAAGTTCATTAGAAATCACGATCATTTAATTGCAACACGAAACAAAGAAGAAAAAAACCAACAACAAACAAAGTGTCGGCAAATCAAGAGAGACTCAAATACACTCCTTGCCACGCTTCAGTCATTCGCATGCGAAAAACATTTGAGATAAAACAAAACAAAAATTAAAGAAGAAATTGTAGAAAAAGAGCAATTGGCTTTGTTCAGCTGTTAAATGATTATACTTAGTATGATGCCTTGGATGCAAAGCCTCCTTTGATCTTTTACAAAACGTTGCAACATTTCCTTGATCTCTGTGGTTGCACGAAATGAGCGTTTTCATTGAATGTTTAGTTTTGGAATATGCACTGAAGCATATATGCATTTGCTACACACATCACATGCGCTTAAACGATACAATGACATCCGATTCAAGTTTTTTAGGATCTTCATCAAAGTCAGGTCAAATCTAAACGAAACCGCTGAAGAGAGATCCTGAAAAAAAACCGAACCATCGGAATCCGTTAGCATAAACTTGAACGGATTTTAAACGCCTGGAAAAAACCGTTTCTATTCAAATCGATGGAATAAACGCGCAAAATCAAGCTAGAAGAAAATTATTATTGGCACAAATTGAAGAAAAAATAATATAATTAGAGGAAAAGAAACGTCAATTATGTTCAATGAAATAAAATAAAATGGTGTGATTAGTAATTGGTCTCGCGGTTGGTGTGGTTGGCTTGAGCTAGCTTAGCTTGCCTTGGCGAACAAAATACAAAAAAAAAACGTGTTTGAAAAAGACGAAGGAATTATTAGTACTAATCGCTTTTTTAATTCAGATCAATAACCGATACGTTCATTCCGTTCCCCAGTGAACTCTCGGCTATTTGTTTTTGAACAAGAAAAAGAAGTCAAACACTCTCTCGCCGGCAAGAGAAACCGATGTAATTGTTCAATGTAAAAAAGGGTAAAAAGCACCGTCTTGTACACTTCTTTAATCACACCAATAAATTATCCGCATAAATATCCAGATTATTAAAGATCACACGAATGAAAAGGCAAAAAGGCCTCGCTCAACAAAAACGTGCACAAACACACTCGCACACGATTCCTTCCAGCATTGATATTAATAGTTGATACCCGAATGCATCAAACGGTAGCAACGATCACATAGCAAAAAAATCAAATCGAAAAATTCAGTCACAACTGCATTTCACGCATAAATAACACGAAAAAAAAAACAATCGAAACGGCGCGAGCGCGTTCTGCGTGTAATAGACGGCGGTGAAGAATAGCAGAGAGTGAGAGCACAAGAGGGAACAAATAAAATTCCTAACACTTTCGATTCGGAAAATAGACGCGCAAAACGTGCGAAGTGACGACAGCCAAACAACGTATGCATAACAAATCCGCAAAGGAAAACAAAAAAAAACCCAACAACGAGAAAAGAGCTGAAGCGAACAAATGAGCGCGCGCGATGCAACATATTTTGGTGTACGCACGCGATCATACATTCACGTAAAAAAAAGCACAATTTCAGTTGCGACTATTTGATATGATTCTTGTCGAGATTCTTCATATAGTTTTCTTGTGCACATTTCTACAATAAAAGGCATAAAAAATTAATAATATTAACAAAAACGACGTACATTCAATCACACACATGCACATAGACAGAGACTAATTGCATAAGCAGACTAAAGAACACAGAGTCATAACTGAGAAAATATTTCGTTTGCCGTGATTGCATTTCATACATTCAACAATTTATTGATACGGTTTTTCTTGAAAATTTATAAAGGAAGAAAAACGGATGACATCCGCGTAAACGAAAGAGAACGAAAGCAAATTTGAAAGCAAAAAAAAAGAACGGAACGGAAAGAAAACAATGAAATAAAATAGAACGGAAAAGAAAATCGAAGGAAAACCGAATCAAAAACAAAACAAAACAAAAAAAAACAGAGAGGAAAATTGAAAATCAACAGTTGATTCTTAGCCGTGCGCGATACGATACGATACAAATACACAGACATCTCGAAAGTGAGGGAGAGAGAAAGAGAAAGAGCCGAACCGAGCCGGTCGGTATTGTGACATACAAAATTATACAACACATAATTTACCATGATTGGTTCGAAAAGAAATAATCACGTTCCACCGCTGATGACATTCACTTTGCTAATAGCCGTTTGCATGGGATTCGCATATGCCAGTTGGTGGTAAGTACAAAATGGATATGTTTATTGCGATTAGTTCGTTTTTCTTCATTTTTTGTTTGTTTGTTTTCGTACGTTTTTTTTTCTGTTTGTTTCGCTACTGTTCCCAAAGTCGTTCCTTTTTTTTATGTTTGCACAATGTGCACTTAATTTTTTTTTTTTTCGAAAAGGAAAAAAAAACACGACGATACTGGAGCGAACAAGACGTGCAAATGTCAGCATACCTAATTGGCAATTAGTTAATTAATTTTATTATGCGTTTGGATGTCGATTTACAATACGAATGGCACTGCTGATAGCGGATCCAATTGCAGTGTAGAAGAAAATGTTTGAATCGTTTTTTAACGACTTCCTTTCGAATGACATTTTATTTTCCGTTGTAAATTACAATAATAATATTTTATTCAGAGATTTTTCAATCCTAGCCTAAGTAAATTAAACTATGATTTGTGTCCGGTGTCATGGTACATCGATAAGATGGAATTAAATTGGGCGTTTCGTTATGTCAATATTTTGTGGGCCCATTTTTTGTTTGTTCATAACTCATGTGATATGCATGTCTCTTTTTTTCCGGCCATGCATCTCATTGTCATCGGAATGCATAGACGATTAAAAATGCAATAAAAAAATGACCTGAATCTCATTAAATGGTGTCATTGAAGAAAATCCAAACCCTTTTTTCGTTCGGCTCTGAGTTTTTTGTTTTGTGCTGTTTACTCAATCAGACATTTGACTGTGTCAACTGCCAATATCACCATATATTTACCCATTTTTTTTCGTCTTCCCATGCATTGAACTGAACCATTCGAAACACCCATCGAAACGCACTGTATAAATAGTTTCATAGCAGAGAGAAATATTTTTCCTCTCGTCGACTTTTCTCTTCGGTTTTGTTTTTTTTTCCTGCCCCGGCCCATGTGTTTTTCTACCATTATTTAACAATACTATTATAACCATTAAACCTATTATAATAATATGTTTGATCTCCATCTGAAAACCATTGATACGACTAAAATATCCGTAGATTCTATTTACTTATTCTATTTGTCATTATTATTATTATTGTTATTGCTGTTAGAGTTTTGGTTCGGTACACGAATTCGATGTTCGGCCCAAACATGCGAACGAGTGAGATGGGAATCACCTCGAACTGTGTATGCATTCGGCCATCGTTGTGTATAAATGTTGAATTTTAATACCTTTATGGAGCAATGAGAATACGGAATTTCTTCAATGGAATTAAAGTAAATATTTGACGAAACCCGAACAGAACCATACTCACACGCGCAATCGAATCTGCTTATATGCGAGATAAAAAAAAGCCATTTTATTTGCTTTTGTTGTTAACGCATTCGCATTTATTTTTTTTTTTCGAAAATGTTTTCATGTGTGCGCATTTGATTCAACTCAGGTAACCGACAGCTGACTGACCGATTGATTTTGAGTCCGAAAATCACAAAGGTGAAAAACGATCAGGAAATGCGAATGCCTAAGCATTTGATGCGAAACAATGGCGTTTCAACATTGCATCGAGGGGCAATAATACTTATTGATATAATGAAACATTTCATAAATCAATTCCTAATGAATGGATGTAATCGTTGATGATGTTAGCCAAATTGAATCAATTGTAGTCTCATTAAATAGTAGAATGGATGGAAGTGTTGAAAATCGATAAAACCACTCAACTCGAAAATTATCAAGAATTTTATGAGCCTGATTGAGAGGTTGATAGGGATAAAGAGAGAAAGAGAGAGAGAGAGAGAGAGGCGCACACACGCTGAGAATAAAGAGGGATGGAGAGCGATAGAGAGATAGCAATGAATGAATGTCAAACAAGTATAAAAGTTGCCTTTCAACGCTCACGTGAATTGAACACTGTAGCTCCTTCATTTGCGAATCCAAGCCAATAAAAGAGTTTAATTGGACATTTATTATGCATTATGAACGGTCAGATATATGGCATGCTATTAAATATTTGCTTAGCATCTAGGCAGCAAAAGAGGGCTACGATTTAGATGAGATTCGTACGCTCTTCACCAGAAAGGAGAAGGAAACACTGCTATCTCCCTTTCAATTTTTATAAACATTTGAAATACACAAAAAAAATAATGTTTTTTTATTCAAACCACCATAGATTACGGCGCTGAGTGAAAAGTATGTACTGCTATCTATAGACGCATAGCGTGAACATAGCTCGTAATGTCAAATGAGTGTATTGAGGCGACACATCCCATATGCAATCATTTTAAGTAGATTTCTCTTTCTCTCGCTCTCTCTCGCTCTCGCTCTCTCTTCTCAAAATTTTACTCCTTACCTTTATTTGCACGGATGAAACGAAGACATCCATTGACTGGCAACTAGAATATCATGTGTGTGTGTGTGTGTGTGTGTGTGTGTGTCTGTGTGTGTATGTAAAAATATGCATGACAAAGATGGAAATCATGATGCTGGTGCAACGAGTGAGCGACACAAATTTCTACTCGGAAACAATGTAATCATCATAAAGTCAATTTGTTGAAAATAGAATTTGCCTTTCCTTACACCCTTCATTCATCGCAGTTTCCGTCATACACGTTCATCGTCGTCATTAGAATGTGACTGAGTGTCTGTGCACTCTTTCGGTTTTTGGGCTTGACATAACACAGGACCAGAGGAGAGAAAAAATAAGACAAGAAAACGGAATGTTGAAATCCAAACCGGAAAAGAATACTCATCAAAGCAAATCGGTGTGTTCTCTGGGTTTGAGATCGAGCGATGCCTTGTGGACAGGCAAAAATTGCGGTATACTCGCGGTGTGTGTGTGGTGAATGGCCTCATAAACGGGGCAGGAACATAAATCTGAAATTGATTAAATGGCGGTTGTGATTAAAAATTCACAGTTCCATACACTAGAAAAATGTTTTAGTTAAATATTTAAACATTATTTTGCGCACTGTGCACCCATTCAATGCAGAGGTTCTTCATGTGTTCACCAACCACCACAGAGTGGAAACATTCATGCGTGCGATGCTGTTTTGTTAAGTTGTGTTGTGCTTCAAAAAGTACCTCAATTTTTTTCTTCTGCTCACTCTCTCTCTCTCACTCTCTTTGCCTCACTCACTTCCAGAATCCACCTTGGAAAATGTAATTGGACGGTTTGAGATTCTATTTGTCTTTCGTGGTTTATTTCTTTCATTTCGCACTCTATTTGATTACCATCACCACCACGGTTCACTGTCTGCAACCGTTGATATTTCACAGTGTGTGCAAGTTGGTGAAAATTATTATCGTGTACCGGTAAATAATTCAGTGTTTTGCTACGTATTAATTAAAAATATTCGGTGTGTATGAAGAAAAAAAGAGCCAACTCAGAATTGTTAGCATTTGAGAAAATGTTGTGTATGCTATGTTTCACTCAATCTCTCTCTTTGTCTCTCATTCGAGCTTCTATTTGAGAATGAAAGTGAGAGAATTTTATATTCAGCTGGCTATGCTTTTTCTGCATACGTCAAAATTTTCACGATGCCATCGTGTTCGAGAGGAAAAAAGAAACGAGAGAAAAGAAATTCAGTTTTTTCTGTTCAGTTTCGAAATGATTGTTTTAAAATTTATACGTAAGCGGCACGAAACAGCCATCTAATGATAAACAAACACGGTTTATTCACTGCAGATATTGTGTTTTAAGGACGCGCTGATGAATATTACTCGCTAGAATGTTAATTACATACAGAAAGAGAGAGAGAGAGAGATTGTGTGTATATATACTAACAATTGACTGTGCGCGAACCGGCCAAGCAATGAGGCCGTGCGAGGTTCTAGATTCAAACGACCGCACACAAGCTAATCCCAAACCGATTGAGACCGAAAAATGTGGGAAACGAACGATAGAACATAAGTAAACAATTCTGCTAATTTATATAGATTCATAAACATTTCAAATTAAAACAACGCATACGCATTCCCCAATGCGCGCGTGAAACAACGCACACACAGAGAAATCTTTGCTCTGACCGGCTCTCGCCTTTAGATGCAATTTATACGATACGAACAAACGTACCAATATATATATATATATATATATATATATATATATATATATATCCAAAAAGTTCATAAAATTCGAGAAAGAAAAAAATGAGCGTGGAAAATAAATTAAAGCCAATAAATCGAATCAAAGTTGAATGTTCAAATGAAATAATATAGTGGATGAAATAGTGCGAGGGAGCGGTGATCAAGCGTAACCGAATGGCAAAGAGTCGATCTCTTGTGTCATCGACACCAAATGCTTTTGTTTTTTCTTTTTGTTTTTGTGTGTATTTTTTTTTCTCCTGCTGCTGCTACTACGACTATGACTTTGGTGTGCAATAGCATTTAATCGTATACGCGGGGGGATATTCGATTGATGGTGATTGGTGCTAAAAGCGGCATATTGCAGCCATACGATTATGCACATAATAAAAACACACAAGAAATTGGAAATGGGCAGACAAAAAGCATTGTTTTCATTTCGATTACGTTTCGTTTATTTTCAATGAGTCGCAAATTATTATGCGTGGTTAAAATAAAAACGGCCATATTTTATTTGCGTATGAAATTATCGGAACCGGAGCCGCTTGACTCGTTTGCTCACTCCTCAACGAACCAATGCTCGTACAATAATTTAAGATGAACATTGAATGGGGCACAAGAAGAAGGACATTCAGTTAGCATTGATCAGAGGTCCTGTGTACTTAACATATACAAACGAAGCACACTATCAGTCGAGTCGAAGGAGCATTACATTTAAATAAATTATCTTTATCACTACGTACGTACGACTAAATAGTGAATGCAAAACGGGTCGCCAGTCGAAAAACAGAACAAAAAAAGAAGAACTAACACAAACACAAATAGTGGCAAACACAAATGCTTCTGGCCAAGTATTCCAAAAACGCTCGATAAATTCAGTTTCAGTGCGATTCGAGACGGTTTGTTTCTTTTGTTTCATTCAGTCGAATTGACTCGATTTAGATAATGTTCCTTCCGGACGATATGTTTCGCGAGCACGTAAGTGCGTGCGCTCGCGCCCCATCAAGCCACTACATCTAGATGGTTTGTTGTTTTTATTTTTTTCTGTTTCTTCGTTTTGTTTCGGTCTTCTATCAGTTTGATTCCGTGTGCAATTTGTCTAGTGCTCTGGGTCTTTACCATTTGACTGTTCGTTTACTCTCACTATCGTCTCACTCACTTATTCGTTATGTGGCATAAATGCATGGTCGCCGTCATCGCCCGACCGATAAAGACGAAGCGCGCGCGATGTCAACGGCAAAGATGACGACTCAAACTACGATTGGAAACTTCATTAGTTAATGGAAAAAAATGTATATCCGTAAATATTTGCATTGAATTATGGTGTATATTTTCCTTGTATATTGCGTTTCGGTTGTGTGCATGCAACGACATAAGTACTATCGCTCGTATTTTACATAGTTTTTTGTTATTCTTCTTCGTTTCATTCTTTCGTCTATATCCATAATGTTATTGTTTTGGCGTTTGGTAGAGTAACTCAAAAGGAGAGAAAGAAAAAGAATCGGTACGATTCTCTTAAAATCGTTTTTTTTTTGGGCGCACACGTTTGCCAGAAGAAAGCTTTAGCAACAAACAAACCAAAGAAGAGGAAAAAAATAAACAAGTTTATGAGTTGAACGGTGTTGATTTTCTTGCCCCATATGTTTTTTCTTGTCGTCACATCACCAACCGAACGCAATACACCAGATTACCCGTTTTTCAACACGTCCAACTGATTTTATAACTGGAAAATCGTAAAATTACTTCATGCCAAATACAAATCTAAAATTAATAGATTTGTTCAATATACAATCATTAAAAAAAAATTCAACTTTGTTGAATTATAGTATATCCGAAGATAACGAACGAGTTCGTGGGTTTTGAACAAAAGAATTGTTGTTGTTGTTGCTATTGTCGAAATCGATTAAATTCGTATGTGTATTTTCATTCCATATGTGTGTATGTATGCAATTACTTGTAGACAGACAAGATGACACTTCGACGCTAATTCAAATGGATTAACGTAAACAACACGACACACCGAGAGGGAGAGCAAACAGCATGATAAAGTCGGGCAATCAAATTTAAATAAAAACTGCAGTTAATAAGGATTAACGAAATTGTAGAAACGTGTTCTTCGCGCTCATGTTGTTTCATTTGGCCGCTCGCCATTTTTTTTTTATTACGTCAATGACGATGAAATGCTGCAACTCTCATTCGATCATTTACTTTGTTTATATGGACAATGCATGAAAATGAGAACTTTGAATGGCTCATCAAAACTACAGTCAGACATGTGATGTGATGCAATGCAACGTATGCATTTTTTTCTTCTCTCTCACGCTATCTCTTCGCGTCTTATATTTATTGAACTCAATTGTTTAGAGAAGAAAAAAAGAATGTTTGCTTCATCGACGCTACGGTACATAAATTCAATAAATAAAAAGTTATAGGCTTTTAGTTCATAAATATCATAAAGATCACTTATCAAAAGTGTCTGCCAACTGGCGGCACCTTAAAATTATAGAGCTGTTGAGCAAAACGGATGATCACATGCATCGTTAGTTAAATCAATTCGACGCAAATCGTGATTACTTTCATACTTTTCCATTCTTTGAAATGGAAGAAGAGAAAAACGTTTTTTTTTCTTTGATGAAAAGAATTTGATCGATTTTTTCTCGCATTTTTCCCTTAAAAATGATTTTCATTCGGGCAGAAGATTTGTGTCTTACCACAAATTTACTGTACGGACAACATATGACAAAGCATATGCTTGTGATTGATTTTAAAAGCTCCGAATTATGAGGGATAAAAAACGATGAAATGAAACAATCAATAAAGTCAAGCTCAACAGAATCAAGTCCCTCTTATAACGTTGAAAGTGATATGAGGGTCACGTGTGTGTGTGTGTACGTGTGGACGGGAGCGAGTAAAAACGCAGGCATTCTCGCATAGCACAGCGAAAATTGTGGCACAAAGCATATTTGCGTTATCAATAAGTGAACCAATATTACACTCATATATCGACCCCTCGACATTGCTATTATTTTTTTCCTCCTGCAACAATCTCTCTCTCTCTCTCTCTCTCTCTCTCTCTCTCTCTCTCTTTGTGTGTATGTCTGCATGTTTGCCTTTGGTTTACAAGACCTCATATTATCAGTAACAATTTTTTAATAATGAAACAAAGAGATGCGATATTAGAAAGGACATAAAACTGTTTCCAGGAAAAAAGAAACAACGTCGGCAATAAATATATGTATAAAATCAATATATATCCGATTCCGAAGGCAAATCTCCATAACACGGCGAATGGTGAGCAGAGTCTCTGTTGCAGAGCAAGAAAGAGAGAGGAAGGTAGAGAGAGAGAGAGAGAGAGAGAGAGAGAGAGAGAGAGCGAACAAAAAAATGTCAGTCGATGAAAAAAGATAAATAAAACAAAATCGCAAGGCGAACAGCAAAAAGGAGCGTGAGAAAGAGATATGAAGAGGGATGTTGATGGGTGATCGGTTGTGAAGATGCATAAGTTGTATTCACTGTTGTTGATATTACCATTGCTAAACACTACGCATTTTGTTTGCTTCTTACGCATTGATGATACCTTTTTTTTTTACCACAATGTAAACCCGTAATACAGAAAATGTACGGGGTAATGTGAGCCATAAACACCAAAGCATCAGCGACGAAAAAACCAAATGACAATTTGACAATGTGTGGCAAACAATGTATATATATGTGTGTGTGGTTGACTTTAGATCCGATTAAATATTCATTGTGTGGTACTAATAAAATTAAACATCTCCGCCAAAATGATAAATAATACGCTGTGTGGCTGTGGATGAGTGTCGTGCGCGAGAAGTGGTGTGTTCGTTGACAATCCTGTGTGCATTTTTCCTTTGCACAACGAAACACATATATTGGGTGAACACGCTCTATGTCTCATTTTTTCTCTCTCTTTTCCACCTAGAATGGAAAAAAGCCACAAAACCCCGCCAAAATAGGCAAACAAACAAACAAACAAACAACGCACACGGAAAAAGTATAAAGAGTGGCAGAGCAGTTTTCTGATACACAAAAGTGCATTCACACATGTCAGGGAGCATAGGGCGATTACATACACTCCAGAGAGAATGAGAGGGAGAGGGAGGGCGAGAGGAAAAAACGAAGAACGAAACAAAATAAGCCAAAACAATGGCAATGACAATGTTATGGACACATAAACACAGACTCGAGTTCATTTTGTTTACATTAAAGGTTAAGCGCACCGCGTTCATCCACAATTATGAATATTTAATAAACTGGTTTTCCTTTTGTGCAAATAATTTATTCGGATTTCGGGTTAGAGAGACGCGATGACAATCAACATTGATACTAATAAAATTGATTGTGTGTACGCGAGCGCTCTCGTCGGTGCCCCCTTTACATAATGAACACAGAGTGTGTTTTCGTTTGGTAAATTACTTGGAATATAAATGAAGATGGTTAATTTTTAATTAATTTGCAAATCTTGAATAGATATTTTGAATTTCAAGAATTTCTCTGACCGACATCAATCATTTGGAGACGCGGTTGTGGTGAAACAACATTGTCAATATCGGTTTTGAAACGATTGCAAAGTGCAAACAGTGCACGAACATGAACATGAATTGGTCACTGGACCATTAAATGCGAAATTTTCCACGTAAACGAAATTCCATTGAGATGCAACTATGCATGAGTCATTTGGCCAAAGTCATAAAATGTCTACAAAAATGAAGTAGGCGGTCGGAGTTGTGAATGAATGACTGGCCGAGCACACACACACACACTTGGAGAAAATAATAAAAGAATAAGTGCAAGCATGTCGTATGAAGTGAGCCGTTCAAATCGAATCTCCCATTCTTCATTTCAAAAAGGAATGAAAAACGCAAAAGATTACATCGTGATTGGTACCGTCCGTACCGTATGGTTCGAATAAAAGTAGTAAAATGTTGGGATTACATTTCGGATTGCATAATAAATGACCAGTGTTACGCGTTGCCGGTGAGTCAGTTTTCATGGCAGCCGAATGAATGCCCCAATGTGAATGTATAACAGAAAATATTCAAATCTCTAAGGTGTATTTATGCACCACCAATAAGTGTGTCCATTTTTTACAAGGCAATCGGTTTGCTCAATTACTTGTGCTACTTGGTAAGACGACGCAGTAATGACTTTGTAGCAGCGAGAGCACAGCAGAAGCACACGTTTAAGCTCAGCGCAATTGCATCACCACAAAAATGTGCTTCCTCCATTCATCCTTTACATGTGGATATGTTTGTCTTGTGTTCATTGTCGGTGATATTTTTATGATATTTGGTTTTGTCCGTCTTTCTTACCGGTGTCCTATTCTGATACCGTTGCCGTTATACAACCATGACTTTTTTGATTGCTTCGTCATTTGGGTGCATGTTGAATGTGTTTTTCTCGATATCGCTCTTCCTCTGCCGTTCATTTTGGCTTGAATATTCGCATCTTGCGTCTCATTCGATGTGTGTGTGTGTGTGTGTGTGTGTTTTGAGGGAATGCCGTTCTGGCAGCATTGCATTTTATCGGTTTTATTTGGCCGCTTCATCTCACTCCATCATTCTTCCATTCAATGCGTATAAGTTTTCGATGAATTCCGGGTTTCTTTCGATTTTATTCGGTTTATTCGAAAGTGCTGTGCTGTTCAGATCTTTTTCTTCTTCTTCGTTCGCTCAGCTCTGTTGCGTTGTTGCATGTTGCTCATTGAATCGGTCTTCCGGTGTTTATGTGTATGTGCCTGGTGTTGCTTCTGTTTTTCCACTGTGTCTTGCGTATCGTATTGCACACACACAAAAAAAACCCCACACTGCACATAAACCGCAAACCGTTCGACAGAACGTTTTGTTCATCTTATGTGCCCATTTTTATTATCATTGTTATGCTTTTCCGTCTCTCACACACTCTCTTGCTTGCTCCCTCACCCGATCGCTCTAACTTTCTTCTGTCCTCTTCGGTGCTTGTCTTTTCTGCGCGTTGCTTACATTAAGTTTTACACATGTTATTCTCTTTTTTTTTCTCGTACGAATAAGAAAAATAAAAACCACCACGATGTGCATAGATACAATAATTGGCTTTAAGCAAAGTTGCACTCGGATCAAAGTATAGCGCGTGATGCGTTCGATGTGTTTTCATAGACATTGGAGCGACTGGCGTGAGCGCGCGCGCGTTTGCAAGAGATAGAGAGCGAGAAAAAGCGCCAAACTAAGTGAGGTAGAACATTATGTTAACTGCTAAAAAGTATTTCCATACCCTCCATTAATAAAAATTTAAATTGATTTTACTCGGGCGTCGTTTTTTTTATCGCAAACTATTATTATTATTATTAATATAAATTTCTATCTTTTCCACGTTCTTTTCATATTATTTTTTTTTTTTTTAATACGCGAGTGTATATTCATGGCTTGAATTTTCGCTATGAATGCTCAAAGTTTCAGTAGGTTGCTTTTGCTCGTGACTTTTTTCTTTCCACGAACTTCTTTTTATATTTTCACTGCTCTCCCTCACTCACTCACTCACTCTCTCGTTCACATTGAGGATTGGAATTCTTTTTATGGCCCAGAATACATCTCAATTTGATTGGTTTTCATTGCTAGTTTTTCGTTGTCTGTATTTCGTTTCTCTCGATGCATTTATGCCGGTCGTTGAAGGAATAGATTTTGCAACAGCTTCTCACTTCTTGTTCTTTGCAGCCATTTCATTCGAAAACATGGCAAATGCCATGCCAGTTCACATTATCGAAAACGGTTATTATAGAAAATCTACCTTCAGTTTGAAACTTTCGAAGCTGGTGCATGTAATTTTGGTGTTTGGCTCTGTCGTTCTTCCTTTCGTTTTCTTGCTTTTCTCTCTCTCTCTCTCTCTCTCTACATTTCATCGTGTCGTCGATTTTCATTAAAGTAATTTTTAAATTATACCATTTGCATTTTTATGCGATACCCATTGTGAGCGCAATATTATGGCCGGACATAACATTTAACGTGCACACATATACATGCACACCATTTTTATTGAACACACACAATTTTAATGAGTTTTTCGTATGATGTGATCACGGTAAAAGCGGGGAGTGGTTATGCTTTTTCCCGGTTATGCTGCAGTGCAACAGTGCGGTGAGCAGTGTGTGTGTGTGTGTGTGTGTGTGTGTGATGATTTTAGGGTTGATTTGCCTCATTTTATTGCCCGTTTTCACGCCGCACCAATTCTAAGAAGAGCTCTTGGTGTGTATGCATCACATTCCATCTTTAATTTGATTATTTAATCTCAATTTATTGAGCTATCGATGGCCGATGATGCAATTTGTCTGCTGATGATTAATCGTAATAATTTTCCATCAAAGTGATGGTGACAACGTTCAACTTCATTCGAAATTGTTGGCAATGCTTGGCCATTGAAAGTGAAAACTTCAGCCGCCTAGAATCGGCTGCAAGTATTTATCGCTCTATAAAATGTATTCAAAAAGTATGCGAAACCGTTTGCGAATTGTAATGAGGTTTTGGAATGGTTAATAGCATTTGGTTTTTGGTCGTGCCAATTAAATATTTACTCGATGTGTTTGTTTGTTTTGACATCATTGGTTATTTGAACATTCAGTCAAGTCCTCTATGGAACAGTTATGATCTCATTTCGATTCTTATGACGTACCCGATTTTAAGTGTTCCATGCACAAGCACACAGCCACGCGCATACACACACACACACACACACACACTGGCACGCAACACCAGTAGCAACAACCACAGCAGCTGACTTATGTGTTGCAACGAGGGTGAAGAAATGCTATAGCGCGTTCGCGTTTACAATTCGTCAGTAAGTTGTTTTTCATGTCATAATAAATAAGCGCTTTAATGATTGGGTGGAAAAGCATTTAATAAAGGTACTAAAATATACGTAAAAAAAGGAACCGACAAAGAGAAGCGAATACGAAATTAAATCGGAGCCGAATTTATATTGGTGTGTGCAATTTGAAACAGGGGGGCGCGCTCGTGATCTTGCCCAAATAACAGAGCAAATCTCAAGCGCATTCAAAAACGCTCACCAAATAAAATGCATGACACATACATGTACACGTGGAGTCGAATTGAGTGGACGATGAAGCAAACACGCATTTTCCACGAAATGGAAAGACAAAAAAAAAACCACCACAACAATAATTTCGATTCGGAAAAGTAAATGGCATGATAGCGAAATGAGTATGAGATAGTATCATCTTGAAAAGCGGTTTGTCGTTATCGCACCGCATAAATCGTTCCGTTTGGGCCGTGATATAGACGAAATCCGACGATTTCCAAAACGCCGTTTTCTAGTCGAAATACACGCATGATAAAAGTTATGTACATTTCAACCCATATGCAGCCAGCGCACACAAGCCTGTGCGAACGAAAAAAAAGTAAAAACTCGAATACATTTCCCATTTTTATGGCCAGACTCTGCAATTTATGATTCATTGGCTCCATTATTTTATTGCCTATCCACACTCAATGCGAATGAATATGTGAATAAATGTGTGGTGTGCACAGTCCCGCGGGATTTTTCACTCTGTAATCTTGACTTTCCGTTTCGAGAACTTTTCATGGCCAGACGATGACGATGTCGTCGTTTGCTAAGACTGAATTACGCGCATGGAAACGCTCAGCCCGTGATCCCATTTATTCCTTCTGGATGGATGGATCGATGCAATCGCCTGCTATTTCGGCCAAATGAATGCATGTTTTCGTAACGAGAAGCAATACGATGCACTTATTAGTATTTCTAGTCTCTTTTTTTTTCACTTGTACTGGTTATAATGACGACTTCATTTCGCTGAGCGAGCGAGAAAGAGAGAGAAAGAGAGAGAGAGAGAGTGAGAGAGAGTGAGAGACTGGTGCCTCTTGTGATTTGCTATATTTTTCCATTGAGTATGTATGAAATTTGAACACTTGATATTTCAATGGTTCTCTTACCCGATCGGTTTGCTTTATTTAATTAAAAAAACATATTGAATTACCGGCTAATGCTTGATGCCGACAACATTGATTTGCTATTCTATGCCCGTGTATACCATGTTGTTATTGTTTATCGCATCCGACCGTACCATATCGGCAGATATTGGTTTGCATTCATTTGCATATATCGTCGAAATAATTAAGGGAATTGTGGGTTTTGTGTCTTATTATTTATCGTTTGTTTTGTCTCTTCGCTCCATTTGCTTCGAGCCGTCATCGCCGTAGTCGTGGTCCATCAAAAACCATGTTTTATTCCTGATTGGTGGAAAGAATTCACAACGAAATTTGACTACAAAACAACGCGATACAAAACAAAAATAAAATGCGAAGGGTTGTGATTAATAGCAATATGTTATGAGGTTATGTTGCTGATTCTTTTTGTTCTGCCTTTCTCACTCTCTCTCTCACTCTCTCTCCCTAGATATGTATTCAAACTCTGGCTGTATGCATGTTCATATTTTGTGACGAGAGAATAAAAACACATTTTTTACGGGCCGCTGCTGCTCTCTGTTGCATTCGCAGTTCAAAACAAAAGAGCATACTCAAGCTCATGTAAATACCCAATTATGTGTGTGTATAGCACACAAAGAAACTGAAGAAGTGGGCTCTGATTCGAGCGCTTGAATTAGAGTGGATGGTTTTTTCTTTGGATCCGGCCGTTTGCCACTGAATTGCATTTGCAAAGTGTACAGACAAGAGGAGGCTGGAATATATGTATATTGCTGCAATGTAACGCCAAGAACATCCTCAGTTTCCAGCACATTAAAGTTTATAAACAAAGAGAGGACAATTTGTTTCATTCATTTTTTGCTTCGAACCACAAGTCGTTCAATATCAAGGTTTCCTCTTCTGTTCAATGCAAATTGTGTGATTGTGTTGATTTTTCAACAAATTATTGATTGATTGAAGATATGATTTTGACTTTTAAATCACGAACTCAAACCGTAAATATCATTTTCGATTTACTTTCCAACGATTCTTTAAGATTACGCTGTTGCCATTTATCTCCGCCTTCCGATACAAGGTACGTGCCAAATACACAACCGAAAAATATACATCTAGTATTATGAAATCGCTTGTACTTCACCATACTTTTTATTTTCTTTTGAAAAGACTCAATTGATAATGCACGTTCGCTACAGTTGAATGTTAACGGTATAAAACAAACAATGTGCTTCAGATGCATGTGAATGTGTGTGTAAGAGATAAAGACAGGGAGAGAGCGAGAGTTTGTGCTGCCTGTATGATATCATACCCACCAAATCTGTGTGTAAAATTGTTAAAGTTTGTACATGCGAATATGTGTACGCCGGTAATTATTATTTACTCAAGTAAAAGATTTCAAATGGTTTTTATATGAATGAGTATTATGTTTGCTATGTTGGGAAAAAAATGAGCCTTACCTCGTACTAAAAGCAGAAATTAAAAACGGGAGATGGAGGGAAGGAAAATTCATGGAAACAAGGAGGATGGCAAAGTGGAACACAGAACAAAAAACTTGCTAACATTTTAAGCATATCCGTGTTTCATTCATCGTTTCTGACGATCAAATGAAGTTGACGATGACGACGAGGAGGGTGGCAGTAGCAGTAGCAGAGAGACTGTGGTGGTGGTAGCCCATACAAAAGACTGCTTAGGTTATTTGTTATTTAATATCAAATGAAGATGAATACGGGCTTTCACTCAACCTCACTCACGTACACATACACGTACACACATACACAACGAAATGCACAAACAAAACCCGAGTTATGAATATTATTTATTTACACAGTGTATTACATTTTGGTTTGATGCTCCATCGCCAATGTTTGTAAAGTAGCTAATGATTCTATAAATAGTCAACACGCCCCAAGATATTATTATATTTTCTGTTTGGTTGCAAAGTGTCTTACATGCATGAATAATTGTTGCGATGTGCTGACGCGACGCAAACTCATCCACAGTCAACACTCGAATTGATCTCTCTCTCTCTCTTTGCATTTTCTCGCATCCGCTTCATCCATTTTACCACGTATCATTTGACTAATTTACAAATTAATCCGTTTCGCAGGTAAACATTGGAGTCGATGTGTTTCTCTCCTGCCACTATACCATCACAAAGGCCTACAGTGTAGGCCCTACACATAGTGCGCCACAATGCAAAACTCATTTCCATGTTGATGTCGAAATACGATTGATGTTACCGTTTTTTTTTACTACCGATCCAGGAGGCTTCAGTGTTTTAACAGCTTTTTGCCTCCGTTGCCAATATGTGTGTGTGTGTGATCAATTTGAAATGCATTTTATTGGTTGGCTTCCCATTTGAACAGTAGCTGAAATACCTAACCTATGTGATCTCTGTGATGAGGAAAGTGTGGCATCACTCTCGAAAAGTCTCACATTGATTTCAATTTAATGATTTTCATTACGATCGAAAAATGATTTTCGAGTTTTTGTTACTGCTTCTGGTGTTGTTGTTGTTGATTTACCTAGCACCGACGATTTTCAAATCCATAAATGTTATTTTAATTTGCTTTTCACACTGTTTCCCATTAAGGCATAGTTTTTTTCCATAGCATTTAGCATTCCTAATACCAAAGGCTCTCTCTCTCTTTCACCGCCGCCGCCGCCCGCTATCGATATACACACAAAATTGATTTAACACAACAGGCGAAGACAGTCTGACATAAACGATGAATATTTATCGGTTTTATCATAAGTACTTTCATCTTTACTTTTATCTAAAAAAAAACACACTCTTCTTTTTCCTCATTCGTTGACGGGTTGCCGATTGCACTTGTTGTTGTGCTTGTTGTTGTTGGTATTTATGTCGATTTGTGTAAACAGCCGATACGGAGAAGTTTCGTGTAAATTGTTGAGAAATTCGTTTCACCCGACTCATTTCATATTCTTCTGATAGAATCCATAAATCCCGATCCCGAAATGTAATTCACACTCAGGCCAAATACCATAATAAAAAACAGGCATCGACTGGGCTCAAAATCGAGAATAACAATAAAATAATGAAAAGTTGCATGAATAAGAACCGCACCTCAAAATGAGCATTTATCTAGCATTTCAATTCACTTCAAACGTTATTGATTTATTTCGAAAAGTTTGTCTTTTTTTCTCCATTCCTCTCTGACTTTAGTTCGGTTTGATTCTGTTCTTGATGTAATCTACAGCCGAGCGAAAAGGTTATTGATATATGTCTGTGTCGCAATTTTGTTTACAATCTTCGTTTTCGACAGTTCCACCGAGATATCGTTCCGCAGTCGATTTCATGTGAACGCATGTGTGTTTAACAAACGATTACGTAAAAAAAAACACGACAAAAGAAGATATGATCAAATCGAAACAGATCAGTGCATTGACTTCAAAGGAAGACAAGCAGTAAAATGACAAATTGGTTTCTTTTCAACAATAAAAGGCTTACAATTGCGGTAGAACAATCTAATCGATTAGACTCTTTTGTGTTTCCTTTGGAGCATTGATCATGCGGCAAACCAAACAAAAGGAGTAGCTTTTTAGAGATCTTTAATGATTGCGCAATTCTACCTTTAAAATTAAAAGGCATTAAGAGACCTGTGAAAACGTCACCTCAGAACAATTATTACTTGGCTTGCGTCTTTTGGTTTTAATTTTTGCGGTTTTGGTGAACACGAAAATATATTCGACAAATTGAATAAAAACCGCGTGTAATTTCACGCAAAATTAGCCAGTGTGACCGCAATAATATCGAAGACAATGGTGTGTGTGTGTGTGTGGCCCAAGGATGATGGCCAAGGACAAAACGTATTCAAAGACACAATATTCTACTTCAAATTTAATGCAAAAGCCAACATTTTAAATTAATTTCTTTTCTTTGCGTGTGTTTTTCGCTACTCCATGCAATGAAATTAATTGCTGCTAAATAATTTTACACTTGTTTGCAATAAAATGCCATGTTTATTGTAGTAATCAAGTATAATGAAGAAAAAAGAGAGAAAAAACAGCGCTTCTGTGCCATTCTCACGAAAACCGTTTGCGCATTCTTCTTCTGGTATAGCTTGTCAGCTTTTTTTTCTTCATCGTTCTGTTTGTTGCTGCTACTGCCGGCCGTTTTTTTTCCTCTCTCTCTGCCAAAGCAGACACTGAAGTTTGAAATAAAATCTGGCTGATAATAAGATGAAATTGTCTATTCTAAGCGAGAGGTTCAAGCGAATGGCATAGTCTATTGTATGCGGCAAAATAATGACGGTACATTATACTCTCATAATTCAGATTAAAATACCGAATATCATACGTATATATTGTTGAACTGTCAACAATCTATCATATTTTTGCGATGATTGTTGCCGCTGTCATTCGTTCATTTTTTCATTCTGTCGGTTGCTGTTCTGCGCAGCGTTCGTCATAACTCTTTCGTTGAAAATGTGAATGAACCACACACAATGGTACATCAGAATTCCTGAAGGATCGTTGAAATGAATACACGCTGAATGAAGCGAAATGGTGAAGTTTAGACGCAAAATCAGCACTTATAGACTTCATGTTTTTTTTCTCTTTCTTCTTTTTCTGATTTCGAGAATGACAAAAAAGTAGTTAAGTTCAAGCTTATGGATTCGAATATATTTATCTCTGCGTCTTGTTTGAATTGACGGTTTGAAACAACAAAGTACGCTGTAAATGGAAAATATTCAGCAATGAATGCTCTAACGGCATCTATACGGTATATTTTGGAAGTATGAGTAAATGTTTTCGTCATAAGGTTTACCCAAATGTTGGAAATGGCATTTGTCAGATAAACGTCATTCAGGATTCAAGTCAGTGATCTTCCGATAAGGACAAAAGCAATGCAAACTGAACTCTGTACGGTTTTGAATTTGCTGAATTTATTACCATTGCGCTTCACTGCGTTGGTTTGAAATGAAATCAAGTAGAAAAAAAAGTTATCAAGTTAGTTACAGACGCGATGTTCATGTGATGAAATGCATTGAATGCTCTCTGAACAATAGCGTTAACACATGGAACGAAGGTATTTTATTATCGAAAAACACCACAGGCCGAACGGTTCTCTGGTCAGCTCTTAAACGACGAAAAAAAACGCATCTTATTCGAAAATTAATAATTAAATCTGTACAATCGCTTGACCCCCACACACGATCATCTCTAATTGCATCCAGTTAATTACCTGTCTTGCTACTCGATCGGGTAATTAAATGAAAACACAGAAACGAAGAGAGATTGCGAGGTAGAGAGAGGGAAATACAGAAAAAGAACGCACAACGGAACAGATAAAAAGTCTCTTTGTCTATATAAGTGGTGCGCTGAACAAGTATGATGCGTAAACAAGTCATTTTCGTGTTTATTTTGATCATATTTTCCATTTATCCAATTGAATATGAAATGGCCAATCGACTTGCAATAGCGCGCACAAATATATATATTCTCTTTTAAATTCCACGGCACTTTTTTTTCACTTCGATTCGCAACAACATCCTAATGCAATGCACCGCGTCAAACATAAAACATTAATAAAAGAGTACACAGCAGCGTTGTAGTGATGCACCGGCTGCAGCAGTAACAGAAGCCACAGCCAATGATGAAGACTTCGTAGTGAACGATTCACGGAAAAAAGCAAAGCGTTTCGATCATTGACATGATTTTTCAGTGAAAAAAAGTGTCCAAAGTCGATGGTTGTCCGACTGGGTATCGATTGGAAAAAAGGTTCATTTTTATACGGTTTAAAGAAGAGTGCTTAATAATAACTCTCTTATCAAATGTTATTAGTGATTTTTATGGCAGTCGAGTGGAATATGAAAAATGGGAAAATGTTAATCGAGTCACTTCGCGAGAAGAGTAACAACATGCTCAACAAACGTTTAGCAATAGTGTGTTAATTTCGTTATTGAAACAACAAATAAAGTCGTTATCTTTGACGGTTTCTTTCTTGCTCTCCCTCTCTCTCTCGGTCTGTCTGTCTCGCTTCTTTGCTTCCACAAACTGTTGATTGAATTTATGCTCTTTTTTTCGTCTGTGTGTTTGAGTGTGATTTTTCTTCTTCATTTTCTCTTTTTTTCTATCTCCTCCTTTTCAACGTACATCGAGTATCTTCCATAATTTTACAAATATTCATATCCTACTCGACGCCAAGTCAATCTACGCAACGTTTGCAATGCAGCACCTTTAACACAATCTCCGTTGCGAGTTGACTGGTGGAATACATATTAACATATTGACAATCGATGTTATAGTGAGACATTACATCGTAGCTCGACAACTTCTTTACATTCATGGATGGCAACCATGACGCGCACACATGTACATGCATGCGCCAATTGGCTTTAAAGCCAAACCCATGCACAAAACCATTCTAATAATGGATCAAATACGATCAAAACTATGGAGAAAAAAAAACATATATAATTACCTTCTGTCTACTGAAATGGGTAAACGTAGTAGCATCGATACGATACGCATTCTCTTTCTCTATCCATATTTCGGTGCATGCAACGGTGTAAAACGGACAACGGCTCTCCCAACTGTATTCATGCCGATTCAAGTGATATTGTGAAGGAAATAATTGCGACCTCCCCGACGATCGGTTTGCCGCAGATCTGTTAGATTGGAAACATTATATTAATTTTGTTCCGCTATCGTTTTCTTTGTATTTTATTCCTGTTTGTGGCACATTACACAAATAATGAGAAGGAAAATTTAGTTTTAATTAGCTAGTCGAGATAATGCAAGTGAATTTCTTTTTTTTTTCTCAACCGGCGGCCGTTCGAATTGAATGCGTTTCAATATGAAGTCGATGGTCAGGAGACGAAGAAGAAGAAGAAGAAAAAGAAGAAATAGAAGCAAGAGAAGAAAAAGTGATATTTTAATTTTTAATTATTGTGAAGAGAAAACCCAAGAACCGCATCGTTTGGCTTTGGTTTGTCTGCATGATGAGAAGGTTCACAAACTAGAGCGCATTTCTTCCATTGGCTACTGAACAGCCATTGCTGTGTCATTATTCGAATTATTACGGCCACATCGTAAGCCATACGCATATTGTAGGCGTAACAGACACACACACACACACTCTCTCTCTTTCTCCGTGTATATCGTCTGCTGGTTAATCCCAAACATACGCATTTCTCCGCATCAGAGCATCATTATTTGTACTACACTGTGGTGTTTTTTTTTCTATTCAGACAAACGCATAAGATGGACTTGTGGCAACAAATTTTTGACGCATTCATCGATATATTCATAGTACATAACATGATTATTATTTTTTCTCATCATTTTCATGAAAACACTGCATTTCAATGTACTTATTAATTATCTCTTGCGGCTGTACAAACATTTTACGGGCAAGAAATATGGATAATGTTAATTGCTTTATCGGAATAGCCATCATTTATTACAATGTTGTGTGTATTTGAAAATCATAGCATTCGCATTGAACGTAGTATGAGGCAACGTGTTATGAGCAAACGAACACACACACGCGCTCACGCTCAATGAGATGCGATTTTGCATTTTAAATCATTTTCAAAAGGAAACGGCACACACAAACTGGTTGACATTTCAAATCGCCCGTGCGCGCTTTTGACGAAAGCAATAGGCCATTCTCGTTCATTCAATGCCTTGTTCAAATATTGAATTTCATAAAATAGAGTCATTTGTGATGTTGCCGATGGGAAAATGGCTGATGAATCAACATTAACAACAACAAACTGAAGTTGTGAATTCAGTTAATTCTCTGTAAATAGCAATAATTTGCCAACGCTCTCTCAGGGAAAATATGTTATGCACATTGTGAAGCCGAGCGGAATTATTCTGATCTCGACTGAAGAAGAAAAACAAGAAGTGAATTTAAAAAAAAAACGTGGAATTATCTAATGCAGTTTGAATCGCTTTCAACGTGAAGCATTTATATGTATCATTTGTTTGCATATTTTATCGTGATTCAAAAGATATCGATATAAATGATTATCATTTGAGTGAAGCTGAATTTACATACGATCATATCGGAGTTTTTCGATTTAGAGTTAAAATGTTCAACATTCATTTATTTGGATTTGTGCTGATATTTTGAGCCGCCATTTCAAAAACGTAACGTAATTCTTTTTCATGTATAACCAGATTCTAATTATTATTGCCATTGATCTCACAGCATGAGTGAGAGTGAGCAGGAGATTGGAATGAAAAAGTCAACATATATCGCTCTAGTGCTATTTTTTTCTCGAGAGAGAGAGAGAGGGGGGAAAGGGAATTGTAGGAAGGAACATATTGGCTTTTGGTCGACAAATGACTCTCCTTTTGATGACATTTTATTCAAATGTATACATGTATATGCTCGCCCTTTAAATATGTTTTTGAAGTGAACTGCCATTTGATTCTTTTCATGTGTTTTCCACCCTGGCACTTTTCAACAAAATAGGTTGCAGTCTCGCGCACAAAAACAAAAACCATGCTGCTACTGCCGCCGCCACTGCCACTGCTGTCGCTTCTACCATCGAAAATACAGCAATTGTCAAGTAAGAGTGGCACAGCGTAATTGTACGGGAATAAACAATTTCTCAGCTCAAGTGAGCTACTTATTACCAACGTTTTGTGTGTCCAATGAGCTGGCTTCTTGTTTTTCTTTGGATAAAACACCACTCAGCGCCCTATTTCTTTCTTTTCCCGCTCCTTATCCTTCTCTTTCTCTCAGGCTCTTTTTTTCTCATCTCTCTGTGGCGCGATTCGCGCAGTAAATTCATTCATTATATATCATTCTTGTTGTTTGTTACGAATTCATGTGAATGAGCTGGGGACAAGTGTGTGCGGCAACCAAACTTACTCGCTCGCTCTCAAACGGCCGGGATGCAATGAAAGACAGAACAAGAGCGGAAGTGTACGGCTTCAACGGTATGTGCGCGCTCATCGAGCACACAAATCGCAGTATAACAACAAGTAAACATGGGCAATGAATGACTGAACAGAAGAAGAAAAAATAACCATATATAGCGATTGTGGGATGTAGTCAATGCCGTATGAAGTGGTTGAACGATT
The DNA here is from genome assembly GCF_009176505.1 of Sitodiplosis mosellana. NCBI lineage: Eukaryota > Metazoa > Arthropoda > Insecta > Diptera > Cecidomyiidae > Sitodiplosis > Sitodiplosis mosellana. Next base: position 9,105,540 of record NW_022601467.1, on the reverse strand, counting down.
GTGTGTTGAGTGATGTTATGGGGCCTTATTATGCAAAAGGGTTCAAACCATTTGCACTGGCATGAACACACCAAATTACATGCGAAGAAGAAGAGAAAAAAAACCACATCGGTTATGTTAAGGTTAATCGTTTGCCTTTTGCCATCAGAGTTGGCGAGTGAGTGCACGGAGGAGGCAAGGGCAATACATGAGAGCAATACTCAACCAAAGAGGCATCGAATGCATTCGCACACGTATGCGTTTCACTTCGGTTTCATTGCGCCGGGGCAATTTCATTGCAATGCCCAGAAAATGTCGCTGCTGATTGTTCAACAACTCATGCTTGTTTCTGTCTTCTCTTGCTTCGTTCGGCCTCTTTTTTTGTCAACCATTATCTTTTTTTTGTCAACTACTCGTGGAGCTCTTACGATGATGGCTTGAAAGTAGTCAAATTGACGTTATACTCAAAAATTAGCCTCAAGCACGGAAGAAATTAGTATGATCTCCTTATTAACGTCAAAGTTTTCTTTTCTGTGCTAAACATTTCCCGTTTGCGACGTTTCATTCCTGGTTTCCATCCAATGCAAGCATTCAATTCGAATGACTTCACCTTTTTTTCGGTTCAAAATATATTCCATCATGTTTGCTTGTATGGAAAGTGATGTCGATATAATAGGAAGAATCAGTTTATTGGCAACGGACTTAACGGTATTCCGTTTCAATTTGATTTTCATCCATTTTATTTAGACAAATTTCGAATGAGCTCCGTAACACAATAACACATCACAAAATAGACAAAATGTGATCGGAACCATAAGCGACGGAAAAGTTAATGGTCTTGTATAATGTCTTTTTGTGCAAATGACATCAGTACGCGCGCGGATTCCAATAAAAATTATTTTATTTGCTTTGGCACACAGTGCGTACTGAATTGTCTTTGTGTCTGTATTTATGCACGTACGTCTACGTACATCTTTCATCGCATTTGCAGATTTTCAAAACCAATCATATTCAACGAACACTCACCGATCATGGATGACAAACGGACGAAGAACAGATACAAACAATAGCTACAAAAGTCGATAAAAACTGGCAAGTTGAAACGTTCCCAGTCAACATCATAATATTTTTTCCCATTCTGTCGTTCTCTCGCTTGTGCTCGATAGCACACAAGACAATTATATTATTTATGTATTTGCCTCGATTTGATTGGTTTCGAAAATATTGCTGTGTCAAACATTTTCCCGTTTATGACCCGTGAAAAATGTGTCTTTATTCGAATGTCGTCTTTATTCGATCGCACAATGTAGCAAAAAAACATATGGGTTGTTGAATTGCGCTTCTTCGTCTTGTGTTTTGGAATATATTGGTATTTGGCCCAGTTTATGACTCGCACCACATTTGCTTTGTTTTACGTTTTTATCTCTATCTCGTATAATTTTTGTGTTTTCGCGCAGCAAATGGTGCTCGCTCTCTCTCTCTCTCTCTCTCTCTCTCTCTCTCTCTCTCTCGTTGGATCGCACGCTCCCGATAGAATTGTCTCGAAAATCAAACGAAGTGAATGAACGATGGGGACAGAGCAAATTTTGTTGTTTTATTGTACGCCATTTCATAGATTTTTGTTTTCTGCCTCACACAAACAAACCAAACGCCACATTCGTTGAGTGAACGATTCTTTATGCGAATGGATATAAATCCGTTGATGTCATCTGCTTACTGGAAATCGATGAATTTTCTATATATCCATTCCTTTTTCATTTTTATTACAACTGATTCGATTTATCGTTAAATTAACGGCAATTCGTTTCGAATGCCTTAATTGATTGGAATTATTGGAATTGTTAAATATGATTCGTGTACACTTTTTCATTACCACCTTTTTCTTCTGTTTTTTTTTCTTGCTTCACAGGGACTTGGGATTGCATGCATTGCAGAATGTGGGATTGTTTGACCCGAACGCACTTATGCATCACAACCATGAAGATATTTGTAAGAATGCGTTGCATTTATCGAATGAGCAGCGTCGAATGTGTGCTCGCAGTCCACGTGTATTTAGTGTAAGTTGAAACCATACGAAAGACTTTTCTGCCATTACGCGAAAAGAACTTCAACGCGAAAGCAACGAAAGAAAATAAAAATTCGTTCAAAGCAATTTGCTTCAACCATTTTGTTTGTTCTTTAATTAGGCAATTGTACAAGGTGCCAAAATGGGTCAAGAAGAATGTCAGCATCAATTTCGCAACAGTCGCTGGAATTGCACAACATCACAACCATCGTCTGACCTTCAAGACATCTACGGCGATGTAATGCGCATCAGTAAGTTTCGCGCACAAATTGAATAAATAGCCCAGAACACTCGATTGCGTTGAAATAACGGAAAACTAATATTGGTATTCTTTTCTTTTCTCTCTTCTCGCACGTTGCAAATTGATTGTTTGGCGCGGCGTGCAGAAAGCCGTGAAACCGCTTATATACATGCAATCAATGCAGCATCGTTGGCATGGTCCATTACACGTGCTTGTTCCCGCGGCGATTTAACCGAATGCTCATGCGATAATACGATTCGACGAAAGCAACGCAAATGGCAATGGGGTGGCTGCTCAGAGGTATGCTACACTAAATCAATCACGATAATCAAGATCATTCATCTATAGAACATAGATAATAATAACGATAAAAAAAAACCACGTTGTGGCCAGGTTTTCTGCTTCTCATTCATTTCAATTGATCATTATCTGTTCGTAGGATATCAATTATGGCGTATTATTTTCGAGGAAATTCATTGATTCACAGGAGAGTAACGAAACCGCCGCCGGTTTGATGAATTTGCACAACAATGAGGCTGGTCGTAGGGTGCGTATTTTGCCGGTACGATAGAAATTTAACTGTATTAATTAAAAATTCATTTTCTTATGTAGGCACTGAGATCACGAATGCAACGCGTTTGCAAATGCCACGGTGTATCTGGTTCATGTTCGATTCGTGTGTGCTGGAGACGTTTGCCAGCTTTACGTGCTATCGGTGAAGCACTGGGTCAATTGTACGATGGAGCATCGCATGTGAAGGTAATTCAATAGCATTGATGGCTCGCAGCGTCATCGATCGAATCGCCTTCATTTTGACTCTTTCGGTTTTTGTGTCGATATCGTTTCAGTTGATCGAACGTGATGGTCGCGTATCGAAATTGCGTCGACGTGATCCGCAATACAAAAAGCTAATCAAATCAGACCTAGTTTACTTAGAAGACTCACCAGATTACTGCGATCGTGACGATGAGTGAGTGTTACTGATTGCATTCAATTTCAATATACCGTGTTCCACTTCATTTTACTTGTTCATGCTTTTTTTGCTGTCTAGATTGGGTATATTGGGTACAAAGGGCCGATTGTGCAATCGAACATCGCCCGGAATCGATGGTTGTAAAATCATGTGCTGCGGTCGAGGCCATCAAACCCGAATACGGTTCGTCGAAGAGAAATGCAAATGCCGTTTTGTCTGGTGTTGTGATGTCAAATGCGAAATGTGCAATCACCGAAGGGAAGAGCACATCTGCAACTAAGCACATTAGAAATAGGAAAGCCAGTACAGTGCTATTGCCCCAGCCCCGAATCATTCATAGAATATACACACACGCACATCGAACAAAGAAGAAAAAAAGAAATCAAACAAAGAATAACCACATAAACCCGATTCTTCTTTTTTTTTGTATTTGGAACATAACAAATAAGTAAACAAGTCCAGTCCAGATGAGTAATGTGAAGCAGATAGATGTAGTATGGGTGTGTGCGTGTGTTCGAAAGCACATTTTAATATTTATTCATAGCCATTTTTACCGCCAACGATTTGCCCCCCGTCGAATAGAAAACCCTTTACTGAATAGAATTTAGCGATAAGTGTAGCCAGTGACAAGAGTAGACCGTAACAATAACAACAAAAACGAGTATTAAAAATTATCCGTACATATTGTAAGCTCAAAGTCTTAAACTTATTTATAGAAAAAAACACGAACACACATTTTTTTTTCACCTAAAAACAAAGAACAACAAGTAAACATTTGCTGCCAACGAATATTAATATGATTGCAGCAAATCAACCGTGGGTATTTATTGATAAATTCTTTTAGCTCTTTATTTTGTATTTATTTATTTACAATCTTGTTCAGCTTCAACGATGATCAAATAGGTATAATCAGTCATTCTAACGAAATTCATCGACTGATTATATTTTTTTGTTGTTTTTCATTCATTTTTTGCTTTGTTTCATTCACTATTTCATTAAATTAATACAACAACTTTGTGTTTATTCATATTCAATAATTCTTACATTTTAGTGTTGTCTCATAAACCAAAACGAACACGAAAATTTTCCTATGGAAAATTTTGTAATTTATAAATTTTAATTTCGTTACAATTTTTTTTTCTAGATCGATAACATTTATGTTTAATTTAATTTAATTAAATTGATAAAAAAAAAGAAGAAAAAAATATAAAATGTGTATAAATGTATGGTTAAACAAAATCAATGAACACAATTCTTACATTGTAATTGACAGCTTGACGTAAGGAATAAAAAATAAGAAACAGATAGCGGTGATACGGTAATAATTTTCGTTTAAGATCACTTCGATTGGATGTGGGAAATTTTTACAATTTTAAAATTAATCAATTATGATTTATTAATGATCAATTATTGATTTAAAAGAACTTTCGTTTTTACAAACAATTGCAGAACAAACCTAAAAAACAAATACATTTTTCGATTAACGGGCATTTTTTTCAGAATATTTCAAATTTGAGACAATCCAAGAACAGAAATGTCTTCAACATTCAACGAAAAAAAAAAATTGAGCTCAAATAATCGCTGTTTCATTTATTTCGAATTAAAGGCCAAAATTTCTCTTAATTTCTATTTTTTGTTCACAGTAGTCATGAATTGTTAATATAGTAAAATGTAAGACAGGAAAAAAAACATCTTTTCCCAAGTTTGCTTCCAAATATGAATTCAAACCTATTTGATAAATGATGTAAAAACAAATATTCGAACTGCTTTCAACGAGAAAACCGTATGAAGGATGTGAACCCGATGCTATTGTCTTCAAATAAAATATACAAAACCAAATGGAATTGAGTTTGTTTCCTTATAAATTATAAGTTTCATTGTTCGATGACTCATCAATTAAAAACTTTGTTTGAATGGCAACACATTGAACGGTCTCAATTTGTTGCAATCGATATATGGATTCTCTTTCGAAATTGCAACGAATCCCCTCCGTGGAACACGTCCAATATCGGTTGTCATGCAAACCAGCCGTGAGAATGTCATTCGTCTGATTTCATGCAATTGATCTGTAAATGCCGAATGTGTGTAATTAGTTGAAATTGGGTAAAATGGGCAAATTAATTGATTCGATTAGAAACCTGCTGAAAAACTTTGTGGATTTTTGCGATGTGAATAGAAGAACCGATCACCATATTTAAACCGATAAAATTGTTCAGCAACAAGACACCCGCCGATTTTACCGATAAAATTGCCACGTCGTTTCTCCAACAGTATACCGACCATTAGTTCAATATCGTTCACATTTTTATACAATTGTCGCAGTAATTTAAAATGGTCTTTTTCAAAGTAAGGCTTTAAATCTTGCCACGATTTAATTTTCTTGGATATGCACATGGGGTAGTAAGCAATGTATGGAGCAGTGCCTGAGTCACGACTTCGCATTATGTCCAGTATCATACCATCAACACCAACATCTTTGCCACGATATTTCGTTTTTATAAACAAATTTCGGACCTGCGAAAACATATTTCAAATGGATTAAGGTTAGTTTAAAAAAAAAAGACTTTTGAAAAACTTCACCTCTCCCGTGTAGCCCACTCGATTCATTCTTTGTTTTTGTTTCATCATTCCGCGTAAAATCGCATTATATTTTTCTTTGAGTATATCCACCGTTAAGTAAGTATTGGACAAGGGTATTTTTTCCAAAAGTGCACCACTATCATTGACCACATGAATGTTCGACGGAATATTTACATGGAAAAATCTGAATGCATTCATCGCATATTCTATCGTTGTTGTGGCTTTGATATCAGGATCATATTTATCACACTTTCCTCGGCACGTCAATTTGTACGAATGGCAAAGTCGATCGCCTGAAATTTGAAATTGGAAGCATTAGTTTTGAATGACCAAAGTGTTTAGTGTGAGAGATATAACGGAGCTCACTCCGTTTTACTTCAAATATAAACCTAAGACTAATGGCAACCAATCATAATAGATAATATGCTGATAATATGCGATGACAATACGTCTTGTCTCAAAGAAGATATCGTCATTGCTCCAGTGTGGATTGACTGCGCCCAAATTGGTGGCAATGAGATTGTGAAAGCGATAAAATAACGAGTGTATCTGTCCAAGTACAGGAGTCTGACCGAATCGAAAGTCACCGGCGGTAAATTGGCCGGTCGTATCCACAGGCAAAATATTCAATGGATCCATTTTAAATAATCCACCATAGTTCTCTCTTAAACCCTTCAGCTTGTCGTATGAGTTCGAATAAATGGTGTTCAAGTCCAAATATGATGACACAATATTTTCCTATTTAAATCAATCGCATCAAAAAATCGACTAGATTGGGTTAGAAAATTGATTAGATCAAAAAGGTAGATTACGTGTTCATATTTGATTTTGCAATCGTCTTTAAGTGTGGGCTGCATTCGAACATAACTTTGGCAAAAGATTCCTTTATTCGAGTAAAATGAATCATTTCTAGGCAACGGAATCGGTATACAGCTGGGGTTTATTTCATTTGGTGGCAATGGACTGGAATACGATGACTCACAACAACTTATTCCATTACTGTTGTTGCCTGTAAATAATTCAATTTATTATTGAGTTCTCCCGTACGAAGCGGAAAATCCAACTTGGTAAGATAGCTTTGACTAAAGTGAGAAAAAATTATGAAAATCCTCACCTCTCATTGTGACCACTTTTCGACTGGACGTATCGTGAGCAACCATTTGTGAAAACATGATGCCAACAAAATTATTTGTTTGATCACCGCATTTGACGGTTTCACATTTGAAATCACTGGCCTCATTTATAGTATTACTCAATGATCGAGCATTTGGCATTTCTTCATCATTTGCCGTTCGTCGAAATTCGCTTATACCTGGTGATTGGAATAAAAAATTGATTTTGGGGAGAATATTTTAAAAATTATGGCATTTTTATGGATTTTAAAACATTTTCACCGTCTGCATATCTTGCTTCAAGGATTCGGCCATAGGGTGTGTTGGCCTTGCCAATATTAGGATATTTCAAATTATTACAAAAACCGCCGACTCGACTATACCTAGAATTAAAGTAATTAATTTATATTCTTTGAAACTAATTCTAACCATGTAATGATTTTCAGCTTAATTATAGACAATGTCCATTAGACAATTGCCCTACTTCTCATGTGGGTTGCATGCGCCTTTTGGCAATTCACATCGATCTTCTAATGGAATATGTTGTGCTGCTTCATGTAAGCAATTTTTATACGTTTTTCGCCTGCATTGACCGTATCGTTTAACCAATCGTTGATATTCCAATAAAACATCTGCTTTCATATTCGATTTTGATGGACCGAAAACCTCAATGGCAAAAATGAACATGTACTAAAAATTGGATTTGAAAGAATTATTTTTTTAGAGCAATTTTCAATTTTTAAAATAAAACCTCTTTATGTTTTTGGTATAACTCTTCATTGGTTTGGTTCTTTTCAGCCGCAATTTTCTTCGCCTCCTCGTATAGATCGAGTCCACAGCAACTAATTACCAATTAGTTACCAAATTTATATATTTCGTGTCAATTTTATAGAGCAATTTGCCAATATTCCTTACCCACAAATTATTACGTGTAAAATTAGAAACGTTTTAGCAGCAAACATTTTGACATTTTCAAAACATTTTCAAGTGCTAAATGTGATGTGAGGCTTATAATTTATCAAACCATATTTTATGTAAGACCAAATTCTCTGTAGTGATGGTCAACAATTTTTAAGCAACTATTTACACAAGTGTTCATACGTTAGACTGAATAGAGATGTTTATCTTTCATTTTTATCAGATGACATTATTATAGCGTTTTTTTCACGAATCAGGTTCAGGCCTAGTTGGCAGCAACTATATGTTGGATCTTCAAAACAGATTTATATTCGAATATTGAATCGGTTTCACGAGTTTATGGAAACGAATTTTGCGATGATTTTACATCAAGTAAAAACTGTTTATTCATATCCAATAATGCCCATACGCTACATGTATGTTGAACCAAAGCGAACACGAAAATGTCCCCAATTCGTCTCGGTCATTCATCTGAAAAAAAAATCAAATAATTCCAAATATTCTCTTTCTGTAATTAAATCAGGCAAAACCATCGTTTACTCTACTAATTAATAACAAGTTTATTTATTCGGATGAGTTCTGTATTGACATTTCAGGTAAATTTGTAACGGAATATATAAAAAAGAATAAATATTTTATTGTTACCAAGTAAACTGAATGCTCGATATTTTATTGAATGTCAAAATGCATAATCAAAATTAACAGATCTTTCAAAACGGTTTCATGATTTGAGGATAGACAAAAAATTGTTTGTGATGTTAAATAACCAAAATTTGTTCATTCGGATCATTTCAACGGTACGTCAATTGGAATTATTCTCCGTACAATATGAATTTGATGAAAAAAAAAGACTTAAAACTACGAAACACTAACAAATCAAGAGAGTAATGCAATAAAAAAAGAGAGTGTAAAAATGTAAATATCGAGATGAAGTAATTTAAATGAGGAAAACGATGCCGTCGGCGACCATAATTTGATTTGCTTCAGACATTTGTTCAATGGCCGCATTCACTTCCGCCGAGCTGAATGGTTGGTCAATGTTCTGATTGATGGCTCCCGTGAGTGCTTCCACAGCTAATGTTTGTTCTCGTACGTCGCGGAATGCTTGGTTCAATTTCTGTTTGAAGACCAAAAGACGTTCTTGACTGATATAATCAGGTGATGGGGCCGTTTCCATGGCTGTTGATCCTTCGCTCGATTGTTGTGTTGATCGGCCAACCGATTTGCGTGTGCTACGTTTTGTTAAATCACCAGCATCAACTGGTTGTACCACGGGTGTTTCATCCATTTCTTCTGTGTCCATCGTTTCGCTGGCGTCGGTGGTTTTTGTGCGTTTTGATTTACGTGTACCCTGTGATGGTTGTGATACAGTATTGTCATCGTCATGATCATCATCTTCTCCATCTGAATCTTCGCCATCTTCGCTGCGCCGACGTTTGCGCTTCTCCTTCTCAAGCACCTTCTTGAAGTATGCGAATTGAACGAGTTCAATGGCTGCTTTGGCATCAGTGACCGAAATCGTTTTGGCCATACGTGCTTTGGCATGAGCCGTTGACAAACGAATCAACGTTTCCAATGTACGAGCGGTAACTGGTTGTGTTCGTGCCATATGTGAATCATCAAGGTCTTGTGAACGCAAACGTGAGTATTCATTGGCAATTACATCGGATGCTTCTTGTGTTAGACGTGGCTTTAAGCATTTGGCCAGATGAATGTACTTGCGCATGAACTGCACGGACAACACTTGTTCGGAACGTGTACGTGAATCACCGTGCAATAGAGCATCGTATTTTTCGAAAATTTGCATCTCTTTGTTGCCTTCGGTTTCGTTTTGGAGATTGAATGTGGTCAAAAACTCCGCATAATTACCACCCATGGGCAAAATTTCACCGTCTTGCTCCTTTGGATTACGATAACGATGCATGCGAACGACAAAGTCTGCAATGCGTTGATCGTTGTCATTGTCGATAGTGTCCAACATCACGAACAACAAATCGAAACGCGACAACAGTGAATCCTGTAAACCAATATTTTCCATTGGCGTTTTGTATTGGTCGTACTGCAAATGAAAATGGAAATGGATTAGAAAATTTTTTTATAATTCCGAAAACCACTATAGAAATTGACCGAGTGAAAATGAGATTTGAAAAAATAGCTTACTCTTCCATAGACTGGATTGGCGGCGGCCAGGACGGAGCAACGTGCATTCAATGAGGCGTGCACACCGGCTTTTGAAATGGTAACTCGACCTTGTTCCATGACTTCGTGAATGGCCGTACGATCGATGTCGCTCATTTTATCGAATTCATCAATGCAAACGACGCCTCGATCGGCCAACACCATAGCACCGGCTTCCAAACGTCTTTCGCCGGTCTCTTGATCAGTTGTAACAGCTGCTGTCAAACCAACACCACTGGAACCACGACCGGTCGTTGGAATTGCTCGTGGAGCTGTGTACAAAACGTAACGCAGGAGCTGCGACTTTGCAACACTAGGATCACCAATGAGCAGAACGTTTATATCCCTGAAAGATGCAAAGAATTGGTTGCAATGAAAATAGAATCAGATTTTTCATTTTGGTTCATGTCAAATGACTAAGAATAGAATAATAATGATCCTTACCCTCTCAATCGTGTTCCGTTGATTAGAACTTTTTCAACACCACCCAAAAGCAAGCATAGAATGGCCTTCTTAACATATGCATGACCGTGAATCGATGGTGCCAAACTCTTTGCCAACAATTCAAAGATGTCATTGTTCTTGGCCAACTTTTTGCACTGAGCCACTTCTTCGCGTGAAATATTCAAGTTGCTCTCTTTGTTCAGTTGTGAAATGTTGTTGGCAATGACCACGGTTCGGAATGTACCGGTCGTGTATCCGCCACTTTTGCCGGGCAAACAACGATAGTTGCCAACAATTTGTACACGATCGCCTGGTTTGCATTGATCGACCAGATCGTCATCGCAAACAATGTCAACTGCACGCGGTAATTGACCGGCCGGTGCTTTTTCGGGCATTTCTTGAATTGTTAACGTTTGATGATCCTTGTACACCGACAATCCATATTCGGTTTCCAGCAAATTGCCATCTTCGTCTTTGGTTGGGTACACAGCACTACTTGGCACCGCTTCGAATGACGTTAAATCGGTGTATTTGCGTTCGATTGTCTTCTTTGTCTCTGGACAAAAATGAACACTTCGCACCACCTTTGGCCGCACCAACGACACTTTCGTCACAATACCCTCCACGCAAACCAAATTGCTCAGGAATCTAAAGTAATTATACACACAAATCAGTTGATTGTTCTTATCAAACTATTTACATTCACTTTTAAAATGAAATTTTGTGGGAAAAAAGCAAATCTGGAACGTTTTCTTTCAAAATCGACTTTAAAACTTCTTATAAATGGCTTCATCTCTCTTTCCATCATAAGATATGTAATTTGGCATAAAAGAAGAAAAAGAATAAAATTCTGCGGCTCTCACCTGGAATTCAGTGTACGTGGTGTAACGTGACGACTTCCGAAGCTACCCTCGAAGCCAACGAAAAAATCTTCGTATGTTTTGGCAAAACTTGGCTGAAGCGTCGATACATACTCCTTCAATGCTCTGGAAAAGGCCAATTGTTCATCAAAAGCATTGATCAACAGCGATGCTGCACGGGCCGGATTTTTCTTTCGCAAATCATTAATATTAACAACGAGGCGCTTGGATTTCTCAGCAATCATATCCTTTACTGAGGCCATGTATGTACCCTGATCCTCCTGTAAATATTCAACAAACACATTTTATTAGCAAACAATTCTTTCATCTCATGAGCCGTATTTAACCAATAACTTTTCGAAAAAAATTGTTATTGACGCAAAAAAACAGCGAGTTCAGTTTTGTTAGTGAACAACATGCTGTTCGAATAGTAGCAATTGAACATCAATTGAAATTGGTTATGAAAAATCTTACCTCATCGTCCAAAAAATCCAAGTATTCACGTTGAATATCACGAAGTCTTTGCTCTTCATCGGCCATGACGATTTAAATATTTATTTGTTTGAATTATTTTATGAAGAAAAAGAATCAAACTGAGCAAAATTTCCGAATGCAATTCAAATCAACGCTTGTTGAATATGACATACACAAAAATAGCGGGAAAGTATGAACCAACATGAAGTTGGATGTGCACGATGCACGAATTATAGTATTGCCCTAAACGAACTAAGCACATTCAACACGGACTGAGTCAATTTCTGTTCAAATTCTATTCAAAAGATGAAAATCTTTTTCTAATTCACAACGTTATTAATTTGATGAATTAAAATAAAATATAAAAAATGGTTTACACTGAAATTCTCACGGAAATTTCTGTAATAATTTCAATTTAAAAATTGTGGTTTTGTTATGGGCTTAATTTCGATGTGTGATTGTATAGGTATTTGACAGCTTGCGTGACAGTTTCCATGTCGTGCCATTTCTGTCATTGTGTTTCTTTTTTTTTATTGATAATTTATTGTGTGTGATTCTCCTTTGGACCTAATTGAATTGTTTTCAAAAAAAAATAATCCAAGTTTTGACGGGGCAGTATTAAATGAAAATGGCTTATCTTCATGATGATATGAGTTGGTCAGGTGAGTAAAACTACGATTGAATTGGCAATTGCCCGGATTTTATTCACTGATTGAGGCTAAACAAACATTTAATTATGATGTGTCATTGGGTTGTTCAATAAAATAGCTGACAATAGTTAATTGGATGCATTTAATTTTTTTTTATTTTCGTGGCAGAGGTTCGTGACTTATTCCGTAAGTGGCGCGAAGATAATGAACGTCGTAGCGATGAGGTGATTCATTTGTGGGAAACAGTATTGGATGAAAAACAGCATAAATTAGACAGCGAACGACACTTGGTGCTTGAACAAGTGATCATAGCCGCATTAGACTGTAATCGAATCAAAATCGCTGAACAATGTATACGTAAACTATCGATTGAATTTCCGGGCAGTTTACGTGTACAAAAATTCAAAGCCATGCGACTTGAGGCGTTGGAAATGTTCGACGAAGCGTTAGACGTATTAAATGCGATCATTGCACAGGATGAAACAAATGCGGCGCCCAGAAAGCGAAAAATTGCCATTTACAAAGCCAAAGGCAAAAATACCGATGCAATCCGTGAATTGTGCGAGTACACAAAATTGTATGTGGAACGAGTAACTCTTTCATTTGGGATTTTGTGGAAAGAATGCGAAACAAATAAATGGTTTTCTTTGCATTCTTTTTTAGGTTTATGTCCGACCAAGAGGCATGGCATGAACTGTGCAATTTGTACATGGCCGAGGGAGAGTTCGCCAAAGCGGCATTCTGTATGGAAGAACTATTGCTACATAATCCACACAGCCATTTGTACCATCAACGTCTCGCTGAAATTCGTTACACAATGGTTAGTTGGTCCCGATCATTTCACATGAAAAATCGATTTTCTCTCTCTATTAAAACCAAAAATCGTTGTTTTTTTCCACAGGGTGGCCTAGAAAATATCGAGTTGGCTAAAACATATTATTCGCAAGCGGTGAAATTGAATCCAAATAATTTACGCGCATTATATGGACTCTATTTGGTACCTAAGATTTTAATTTTGGTTGCAATAATAATGAATGTACTCTTGTCGAATGATTATAATTTTTTTCAATTTTCAGTGCTATAATCATTCGAACAATATTACTTGTAAATCAATACTCAATTTTAATTTTAATTTGATTTCTCATAAATTAACACCAATTTGGTACTCAATTTGTTTTTGCAGTGTTGCAATCAAATCAGTGGCTCGAGATCAACGGTGAATAAGCGAAAAGATGCGCAAAAATTGGCACAATTGATTTTAACAAAAATTCAGGCCAAATACAACAACGAAGCCGAAGATGACACCATCAACTGTGTATCGATACCAGCATTAGAAAATGCTTTCGGGAATCTTGACATCAAATCCAACTAGTTGCCAATTTCTATAGATTGATGGTGAACAAAAATGAGTTACGAGCACACATCCATAGTGTGGATTCCATACCAATCAAATGCATCCCCCCCCCCCCCAAAAAAAAATACAAAAATGAATTACGAACGAATTGTCTAGTTTGTCATTAAAAATATTTTATAAATATTAAAATAATTTTGAGACCAAAATCACCTAGCGAAATGCGTATCAACCGAATAAACGAACAAATGGTTTCAGTTTTTATGGAAAAAATGGAGAAGTGGCGCCAATTCAATGGATGAATATTGAACATCAATAATATTGAAGTCAACATTGTCTAGTTTTCATATAATGATTTCGCATGAACAACACAATCCATGAGTATTAAACAAAGTGAAAAAAAAATTAATTAGAATAATTGCAAACCGTAAAACTACAACAATTCCAATCAATTTTATTTTAAAATCATTTGTTTTTTCAATTAAATATTATTTATGACAGCATTTAAATTGAGAGTTGTTATTTATTGCTCATTGCACAATAATCCCGAAATAAGAGATAATCAAAATTGAGCGAAACTGGTGTCGATATTTTTTCTTCCTCTGAGCATATCCCGTGATTGATAATCACTTCAACTTCAACATGATATTCCATTCAGCTTTTTAAAACGAGCACGAACAAATGCACGCCCACTTCCCAACGATAAACAAACTTTTCTGTGTTTAAAAGGCAAACACAAGCCAATCGATAACAACATTTTATAGAAATAATTGTGTGATAAAGTGGCGATGCATTCGAAAAGGGAATTTGTTTAACATCAGTTGACAACACTTTAGTTTTTTTTCCTCCCAATAGTTTCATTTGCATAAGTATTGTATTCACACTACCGTTTGGAATTGCATCGGTAGGGATTATTTGGTGTAACTGTGCTACAACGATTTTAAATGAACTTTTTTCTAGGAAAATGGACGAAATTCCCGTTGAAAATCTTCACCTGGCTGAGACCACTGAAAATGATCTCGTTTCAAGGGAAACGGAACAACAGTAAGTTGTTAGATGCACACACTAAAAACAATCACTTCAAAAAAAAAAACACACACACCATTTGTTTGAATCACGTTTGAGTGTCGGCCACAAGTACTTGTTTAAGCTGTGCAACATATATATCATCAACGTAGTTCATTTTGAATTATTATTTTTTTTTTTGTTTCGGCTTCATTCAAACGAAAGAGCGGAAAAAAAGAACAGGGCAATAGCCGTTCAATCGAAATGTCAATCTGAGCCATATTTATTGAATACATCGTATTGACACACACACACAGCATATAAATATTTTAAAATGAAGAAGAAACAAGCACATGAGTAATACTGATTTGGTGACGGAGAATGACTATAAAATACGAATTTTTTGTGAGATAAAAGAGAGAAAGAGAAAAAAGGTCATAAATGATAACTAATTTAGACAAGACGCATAGCGATAATTTGCATGCTGAAAATGTACAGTTGTACACACCCCATATGCAAGCTTAAAAGACGCCATTCAAGAGATTTCAACATGTAAACACACAATTATTTTTCGTTTCTCTTGTCGACAATCAATCGAGTGGGGCAAAAGTACAGCTGTCGAGTGATATAAATCGTATTGAGGATGCATTTTAGTCGATTTAACAGTTTAGTAAATGTTGTGCACTCTCAATTCGAAAATTGTGCGTTTATCAAACAATTGGGTCGTTAACAACAGCTTAATATATCATTTATTTTCGTTTCGTTTCCAAGATTATTACAGTTGAAGACGATTTTGGCCAATAGCAGTTACCACATAGATGGCATTCCCTCGAAATCGGCAGATAGCGACGATTTTATCTTGGAAGAATTGATGGCGTGCTCGTTTTGGTCAAAACAAGACCAATCCAATTTGTGTGACAGGTTTTATTTCTCAGTTGAAGACTGCGAATTTATTACTTTTTCTCCATCTTCATAGTGTGGTTCGTGTTTTCAACGAACATTTCTATCGATATTCCAGTGATTTTGCGTGCAAAGAGGAGGATGGACGAATCTCATTGGCCTATGAACGATTACAAGGAATTCCACGAAAAATTGCGGAAAAGTTTGCTTTGCGTACGCATACACTCGATCTAAGTTACAACAGCATTAAGTAAGTTAACTAACACGTACATATCAATCATCGCTGTTACCAATTCCTTAACTAATGATGTTGCAAAACTATGCTCTCTCTCTCTCTCTCTCTCTTTATCTCTATCCATCACTTTCTATCTATCTCTCTGTCTCTATTACGTTATGGTCACGGTGCTATGCTCAGAGATCTCACGTTTTTATCGAATTTCAAAATCCTGCACACTCTAATACTTGACAATAATGTTGCGTTGAACGAAAAGACATTACCGTTTTTGCCGTCGTTGCGAATTTTGTGGCTCAACAAATGCGAGATATGCCAATTGCCCAAGTGGGTGCAACGAATCAACATTTGTACGCCAAACATACGACAATTATCGCTGATGGGCAATCCTGGGGTAAGGTCATCATTCAATGGAGGTTCAACACTCGAAAATAATGATTATATGTGAGTGACTGCTTTTTGTTTATGTAAACCGAGCGTTGATTTGGGCTCTTATACGGAATTTTACATTTGGCTGTTATATCGACATTTAATTGCAGGATGTATGTGATTGGAAGTTTACCAAAGTTGGACTATTTGGACGATGTCAAAATAACGGACTGTCAACGTAAAATGGCCAGAGCACACACCCGATTACTGGCTTGGAACGGAGCATCCATTAATTTTGGTGAGAACTATTCTAGTGGAACGAGCATGATGACAATTTTGAAACATGATGCTAAGGCTGGTCGACGTTACGGAAAACTTGTGCCCAAACAAAATGGTTCAAAGTTTGATCGGCTTTGAAAATTGGTAATGTCCAAGCTGAAAGTCTTCAATCTCGGTTATATATATATGTTTTTGTCTACGATAAGAATTTGAATAAAATGTAAACATTTTTAGTCATGAAAATGGAAAAGAAAAATGCTTTTAATATGGATACCTGTGGTGATGCTTAACGTATAAAATGATATTCGATCATTTGGTCAAGTTCAAGATTACGATAAAAGAAAAAAAAACGAATTGAAATCGATAGCAGCAATTCGAGTGAGATAAACTCGATTTTTATCAATATTCGATAGTGATTGATAAGTCTATATCGCAACACAAAACACGTAACGTAAGTGTCAGAGACACATGGATGTCATGCCGTTTTCAAGTCCGCTACATCCGTCACACACACACACACACATAGAGAGAGAGAGAGAGAGAGAGAGAGAGAGAGAGAGAGAGAGAGGGAGAGAGAGACCATTTGTATACATTTCAAGTGAACTGTGCGGCATAATGGGTCCCATGAAGCAGAAAATCATGCGTTATCTTCATATCATAATAAATATTTTCTTTCGTTTGATTTTCTTCAGGTAGTTGAACAAAGAAGGGCACACTGATAACGATGACGCACCATATATTTAAAACCATTACGCATAAAAACGGATATGTGGGTGCCGGAGCATACGGTGGAAGGGATTTACTCGGTTGCGAATGAACTCTGCTAAAACAAACAAGAGCAACGCTCTTTGTGCATATGTGTGTGAGTGCCGAGATAACGGGGCATATATGGTTCTAGTAACATATCAAAAAGTCTTTAATTAACTCAAAATGATACCTTTTTGAATAGAATTCCACATTTTATATATCATGCTAATATACTGACATTGTATCGCCTCTGTGTACCTTTTGACCTTTTGCCACGTAAAACTGATACAATTCGATTGGCAACGTTTCATTTTAGTAGCAAAGTTAATTAATTATTGAAAAAAATGGAACAATTAAAGCGAACCAGTTGACGAAGCCATCGTAAATAAAGTATGGTATGGCTTCTTTTCAAATCAAATTCGACAACCAAGGTCATTGAAGGATGACAAAGAGAAACAGCGATGGTAAAGATGTTTCACATCAACAAATGAATTCATTCGACCGTTACTCTATGTTCACAAATGGCGCATGCATAGTTTTTCGGTTACCATACATATTCTCATATCCACTTGCGCAATATAAATTGTGTGTGCATTTGTGGCAAAATACAAATTTTGTTGGATTGTAGGTAATAGGATTTTAATTGAATCAATGCATGTTGCAAAATCGCCTCACTATCATTCACAACATAACAAATATTGAGGTAGATTTCAATTGAAAATTGCAACATACCATTTATGGGCAGCGTTGAATTTAACTGTATTAAACATTTTTCAACATTTCGTACATCAAACAACAAACTTTGAAAAGTGATTGGATTTATTAGATTGTGAATGAAAAACGATAAACTCTGCCGAAACAAACAAGAGTTATGCTCGTTGTGTTGTGTTTTGTGTAAATATGTATCGTCTAAGAAAAAGAAATAAACATAGTTTTAGTAAGACCATAGTTAAAATCAAAAAGTCTTCAACTGTCTCAAAATGATAGGATTTCAAAATATACAACGCGTGATCATTATGCTAACATTTTGAATGGATCAGTAGTCTATTTCACCAAATGTTTTCATGAGATTTTCTTCTCAAGCATTTTTGGTCAAACAAATATATCTAAATGTAGCAATGAGAAAATCTCAATAAAAACGTGAAAATATTCTCATTTTTTGACATTATTTTGAGCGCCAACTTGAAATTTCGAGATTTTTTCACAAAAATGTGAGATCACATCATGGTTGGCTCAAAAATAAATGAAAATTTAAAATTTGCGCTCGAAATAATGTCAAAAAATGAGAATATTTTCACGTTTCTATTGAGATTTAGATACATTTGTTTCACCAAAAAAACTTGAGAAGAAAATCTCATGAAAACTTGTCATGAAAACATTTGGTGAAATAGGCTGCATTATCACTGACATTGCATCACCGCTGTGCTCATCATCTCATTCACTCAATACAATAAATAAAGAACAATGCGATTTTTTGCTTGAGTTCAACGTATCACCTTAGCACCAAGACAAATGAATAATTAAAAAATGAAGCAAATAAAACGGACAAGTTGGAGAAGCCAATTTAAATAAAATATGAGATTTTGATACGAAATTGGGGTAATACTTTATGTTCGTTTCTGACTGAAAATCACTTTGCTATAATTATCCATGATCAAAAAGTGGCTCATCGCATAATTGTATTATGATGTATGAAATTTTGAGTAAAGCTCAAAAAAGCCATTTGCCGGTAAACGATAAACGTGATCAACAGCGTCGTATTTCAGTAACTAATAACCTTGCTAACAATCTATAACAATGAATGGAAAAAGAATTGACTATGAATAATTTACGAGATATCCGTGGAAGATTATTATTTTGCTGAAAAATGCCAAATTATAAATTGAACAGCGTCTTCTGCAACAAGACTCACTTTCCCGTATGATTGATTTGTTATGCCGCACCAAATTACAGTCTCAACCATACCTAAGTACCTTCTCATTAAAAATCGGTCCAAAGTAAATGCTGCAGCATAAATTTATCGTGGTATGTTCGTATACAACGTTGAGATTGTTTGCTTTATACACATAGATTTATCGTATGCGTTGAGATTGAATCACATGGAAAATGCCATCCAAAAAATTGTGTGTGCAATTTCAAGCAAAACCTGCAAACAAAGCAAAAATCGCTAAGGTTCCTTACGCCCGCTTCAGTTCTTGTGCTCTCTATCCACTTGATACATGAGTTTATTTGAGAGATTGGCCAAAATCAAAGGTAAAGAGAGAGAGAGAGAGAGAGAGAGAGAGAGAGAGAGAGAAACACATCGAATTACTTATTGAAATAACCGAATGAATTTGCCAACAGCTGTTTTACGTCAGCAAATAATTGGATCCGTAACGCTTCCAAAAAAATCAAAGCAATCAATAGGTAAAATATTTTTCCAGATTGATTTATTGCAAAATGTTGAATGCTCTTAAATGATTCAATTCTTAGAATTTTGCATATGAATGTCCGAGAATGAAAACGCAACTTCTTATCACAACACATATAAGTGAAACAAAAATAAAAAATTTATTGAAATGAAACAACACAATCGAATTTTTTCAAAGTGTAACAACAAAAAAGATTTTTTTAAAGTGTAACATCGTTATGTTATTACACTTACTACATACCGATGTTACACTTTAAGAAAATCTTTTTTGTTGTTACACTTTGAAAAAATTCGATTGTGTTGTTTCATTTCAATAATTTTTTTTTTTTGTTTCACTTATATGTGTTGTGAATAGAAGTTGCGTTTTCATTCTCGGACATTCATATCATCCATCACTGAAAAATCAAAATCGATCAAGTTACGAAATAAATCAGTGTTGCCGGAAAATTGGACGGCGCTTTTGTATGTTGATGTGGAGATAATTTTCGTTGTTGTTGTTGTTGTTGTTGTTTTTGTTCGACAATAGCTAGCCCAAACAATTTTCAAATGGAGCCGGAATCTCTCTCTTTCTCTCTTTTTCTTCTTTCGGCAAGAGTAAATTTTCTGCGAAAATTGGGAAAATCACCTGCAAAAGTTAGTACTTTTACAGATCACTAGCGCTGGCTGCCAAACTTACTCACCGATTTCATTTCTATCCACTTCTCTTGTTGAATCAAGCAGTTTCGCATCATCTTATTTAGATGGCGTCGATCCCTCGCTGTCACTGTGTCTACTCAAAACACAGCTCCCACACACATACATACACCCACAAAACACCAAAATCGATAATCTTTTTGTAATTATTTTCCTTTTGTTTCGCTTGCAACATGCACAAATGCCATTTTCAGCAAAAACTTTTACAGTTCGATTACATTAGTTTTTGAAGCGAAGCAAGAAAGATGAGGAAAAAATTGATTGGCTTGCAATAGTTGGGAAGATTGCAAGGAGTTTTGTGTAACAAGGAGTTTGCGATCGAAGTTTCGTCAATATATTGGTCTGTTGATGCTAGGTTCAATCCGCGAGTAATGAAATGCCTGATTTTGGGACATTTTAATGGAAAAATTTATGGCTGCCTGTTCACAACATGTTTCAGTTTTTTTTTTCGTTGAGCTCAATGCTCTGCACTAAAAATGAAACATCGATATAATGGATATGATACGTCATTAAGGATGTAAATTACTTGTCACTCGACTTGAATGAATTATCCATATTTTAATCGAATGTACATCATACATTATCAAGCAATTTCAATATATTTATTTTAATTACAGCATGTTTGTATTGACAATGTCAAATAATAATTAATAATTGATTGATTATTATTATTATTTGATTTCATAAGCGGATGTGTGTGTGTGTGTGTGTGTGTGTGCACTGTGCACTGTGCAGTTGAATACCCCGTCAGCGCAGTATAAATACTTCTGGGAAAAATATCGTTCGACTGTAAAGTTGAATGCACGCTTGATTCATCTGCATGAAAGTATTCGCCATAAAAAAAATGAAATGTTCAAATGGTATTCAAATCCTCGCTAATTTGAAAATTAATCAGATTGCGGAACCACAATTTACCAAAGCCACACCACCGACCAACATGCGAAAAATGAGGGAATAAAAATTAAAGAAAATTTAATTTACATTTAAATTAGCCGAACTTTGAACGTTGCGCGTTTACTTTTCTCTTTTTTTCTCTCGTTGATTTAACTTTTTATATTTTTCGTTAAAAATGTCGTTCATTGCGGAGTCAGACCACCTTGAATTCACCCACCCATAATAGAACTATTTTCGCTATCCGTGTCTTCTCAATTTGTTCGCATTTTCGATGTGTTATGGAGCAAAAAAGTGACAGAGAAATGTTTTGAATACACTGTCATAAAAGAGAAAAAGTTTTCAAGTGAAACGGTGAAAAAATGAGATAAAGAAATATGAAATAAGGGAAAATAAACAAATGTGTGCACTCCGGAATATTAAATTTCCATTTACGATAACAGCACGCTGCTACAGAGGAAAAAGTGAGAAAGGAGAGAAAAATTTTTTGACGCAAACACTTGCGGACGATTAGCACAAGAAAGAGCGAGATAGAAAAGTTGAAGATTTTCGAATGCATTTTCACAAGTCACAATGAATTTGAAATTATCTACACTCTCTTTTTCGCTCTCTCCCACCTTGCCAATTTGTGCAGTGACTCAGCGGAGGGATTTGGGTTTTTTGTTGTTCAGTTAATACATCATACGAACGAAAATGGGAAATTTGCCCTTTTCTCGGAGGCAGTTATCGAAAATAAAACATTTATATCGATATTTCATGCTTCGCTTATCAACAAAAGCGCGATTGATACACAATGCTAACTTATCAATCGTCAAACACTCGTTCCCCCACTCGCACCGCCAAATAAAATGATAATAACCAGGTAAAATGCTTTTTACTCGGCACAATAGCATCGTTTATGATGATATGCAAAAAGGAGCTTTTAGGCATCACTTTCGATGTGCCGTTTGGGATTCTTTTATTTCTGCCAAATTTTTTTTTTCGTTGTTATTCTTCTTCTTTTAATTCGCAGAGCGAAGTGGAAAATAGCAGAGCGTCTGAATTCAATAAATAACAAAAAAGTAAAAGAAATTCCAATTGAAAAATTGTTGCTGAGTTTTTCGTAGAGGATGAAAAGAAGCGCAAGTGCGTCATCGATTACAGCCGTTCATTTCATTTCATTCCATTTGGCAATGTTCGTCGTGTATGGGAATTTTTTCAATTTCATGCAATTCCACGCGGTTGGCATCTAAATGAATTTTCCAGATAGACCATTGATACTTACTCAATCATGAAACAGGAAAACCAACTGAAAACCCATTTTTATGCGAAGCATGTTATGTATTTGTTGGTATTGTTGTTTGTTTGTTTTTCTTCAGCAAACTCTTACGTACCAAAGAGGGAAAAAAAATAACATTGAAATGGCAATAAAAAAAGATTCAATTGTTATTAGATTATCTGCTGGTACCATTGATTTCCATTTTATTCGCAAGGAATCTTCCATGCACACCAAAACGATTAAACACCGCCGTCGTATTATCGTAGCAGACAGTGCGTAAAAAAATTTCTTTCTTTTTTTTTGTACACTAACAAAATGCTAGAAAGCAGAAAAAGACCTACTAACATTCGAACGCGTGAGAATAAAAGACTGACGCTAGCAGGTTTTTCGCAAAAGCGGGATAAAAATCAGTTGCACGCAAAAGAGACATTTCAAAAGGTTGCACGCAAGAGAGAAGTATATTGTTGTTGTAATCACGGCTTTAAAATTCAAAATGCGACAAAATAAAATGTTCCGTTTACGTGCAACCTCTTGAAATGTCTCTTTTGCGTGTAACTGATTGTTATCTCGCTTTTGCGAAAAACCTGCTAGCGTCAGTCTTTTATTCTCACGCGTTCATTTCATCCACGCGTATATACACAGATGATAAAAGTTAATTTTGCACAAAGATTAGAAAAACAATTTCATATTCATGTCAATAACAAAAATGTTCTCGTTTGTTGTCATTTTTTTTCTGTCAGTCGACGTGTGTAATTTACGGCGGATATGAAATTATGATGGTATCGCCTAACTGCTGTGCACACATACACACATCAGCCAGCACCGAAATTATCTTCAGCACATCCCCAGTGTGTCGATCGAAAAGCCAAATACCTGACATGACCTGTGTATGGTTCTCGTAATTGAAGCACAGGAAGGCAGGAGCAACCGAAAAAAAATTGGAGAAGCAGAACAACAGCCAAATTGATCAATGTACAGACAGTTTGATGCAACATTTGGATCGGGAATTTCGAATGTGTGCGAAGGTGGTGGCAGACATGTTATGTGCCAGGCAACTGGTAACTGAACAACGTTTTCGTTTCAACACACTCGTGCCAATTCAATTTCGTGCGCATAAAACGAAAGTTTTTTTTTCTCCTACCTTGATAAAGTGAAAAGTTTGAGCCCTGGAACATTTTTAATGGATATCGAGCGAAGAATATCAAACACAATTTGATGCGTTCAACAATCTTGTGTGTAATTTTTGGTGTTGCCTTCATAATATTGTTTGATGCTATCTTTTCTTTTACGATGTGAAAAGTTGATTCGGATATGCGCTACGTGAAGAGACCGAACATGAGACAATATAATATACCCATTAATCGAGATTTTAATTAATATTTGACCGTACATAAAGAATGTGAAGAAAGTCAACAGTCACGTGAATACATTAATCTCGTATTGGGTTTGCTTTTCTCTGCTATCTCTCTCACTCACTCTCGTTCATCCTGAATTAATAGGCACAATGTTCGGAATTTGATTTGAATTAATATATGCACCCATCTCTTTATCTGATTTACTAAACGATTGCTGAGTATTGTGTGTTAGTTGTCGATGATTGTATTATCTGTATGTTTGTGTCGAATTCAAGCAGAATGACATCCAGTTCAATATTACATTAAGCATAACGGCATTCCGTTAAATTCCATATATTCCCCCCATCTCTCATGTAACAGATGAGAATATTTGGGCATTCATGCGAATATCCAAAACTAATACAAATCTAGATACGTATATTGCTATTCACACTCCACCTCATTCCCATGCACATCGCCATATTCCGAGACACTACATTTCCTATCTCATATATATCCAATATTTCCTTTGTTGGTGCGTGTGCCTGTGCATACGTCAAATATATTAGCTAAACTATCTCTCGTATATGAGTTTTACAAAGCAAACATTCGACTGAATCATCCTCTGTCACAAAGCATATTCGCACGCTTGCCACACTTCGTGACAGGACAAACGTGTAGATTTTGTGAGCACATATGCTCTTTCTATATCCCACTCTCTCACTTTCGCACTCGTTTCTCTCTCGTCTCTCTCTCTCCCTCTCTCTCTCTCTCTCTCTCTCTCTCTCTCTCTCTCTCATGAACACACAAAGAAATGAAAATTTATTTATGCCAAAATACATTTCTGTCGAATTCGAAATGTCGGTAATTTTATTTTGATTTATTCCAACGTCTGCGTATCGTATCATTTGTTGATATGAATTTTCAAGAGCCCAAGCCATCCCATTCAATGTTGAATCATTTCGATTTTGGTTAACCGTACCGTTTTTCCAAATGCCATCATCGTATTTTGTCTTATTTTGCTCGTTCAATTCAAACTGATTTTCAGTAATTGGTTTTTGGTCGATGAGCCAAATTCTCATGTGTATCTTGCTCGAGCGTGTGAATCTCACTCACTCACTCACTCACTATCTCTCTATTTCATTCAGTGGAACACACGAATTTGGCGTTTTATTCTATTTGCTTTCGGTTCGTTGATCAATTTTTCCCCGGAGGAAGAAACCGTAATCTGAATGGCTCTCTCTTTCGGTGTCTCTGTCTCACTTTGTGCGAGTAGCATTCATGTATCATGCATTTCGCTTGGGTAATTTTCCGATATCTCTCTCCTAGCCTTTCTCACTCTCATTTGGAAAAATGCCTGGCAATCGGATGTGGTCGCACGTCGACTACAAAAACATAATGTGAATTACATACGAAACGGAATGTGAATTTGATAAATTCGCAAATAATAACTAATTATACGGTTTGCATACGATCTAAATAAATTCGCATTCAGCCACCCTTATTACCTATGCAAGCCATTGTGTTATATGTGTGCGCTTGTTGTTATTTGGCTGCGGTTTAATTTGTTCAAATGCTTTGTATTTTTCACTTTCCCATAAGCACTTGTGACACTTGATCAGAGATGGTTCATCGTTTACCACAAGTGTATGGAAATGTGTATGGGTATATACTAAAACGTGTACCTTTGCGTTTAACGCGTTGAGCGCATGCGTCAACTACTACTTTTGTGACAGCGAACGCAAAGGTATATCAATGTATATATATACCGTTCTGTACGGAGTACAGAAAATAGAACGAATTGATATACATATACTCCATCTCTGCACTTGATAGCGTTGGCGTTGCGATTAAATTGCGGCATCCCATTGTCATAGAATGAAGTGTGTGTGTGTGTGTTGTGAATTTGGGTTTTGTTTTTTTCTTCTTTTTTATTTTGATCGTTGACATATGTACCGGATAAAAGCTACCCAAAATACAACAACCAATTATCGCAACGTCGATGTTGTTTGTCAAATGTTAAGCCAATGATAAACAGTTATGAATCTAGCGGTTAGCATTCATCGCGATAATGGATTGTGTGTGTGCAATTTTGTCGCTGCTTTTTACTCCCACAACGGATCAAGAGGCGCGATGCCAGTGAAATTTAATATGAAACAATTTGATATGACAATATATATAATACACTACTTTAAGCGATTGTGTTAGGCTAATGCGTCTCTGAAGGAGCAACGAGTAATGCAGAAGAAGAATAACGAGAGAGAGAGAGAAAGAGAGAGAGGCGGAATATTCGTCATGTAAAAGAAACGTTTCGTCTAGACAGTCGTTTGTTTCGAGTGCATTGCATAATTGATATACATAGTACGTGCTCAAACAAAAAGTTTATTCAAGTATAGCAACAATAATACATCCGCCATTTGCAAATTTGCATTATTCTCAAGACATATCTTACAATTCAACTTATTCTGTCATTGTTTTAAAACAAATCTCAACAATTGGTTCGCTTTTCACGAGCAACTGGCATTTTCGAGCTGTTTTCGCTGCAACTGAGATTTCGGTGTGTTTATTTCGAAAGCGCCCGAAAGCAACTTGCTTATGAATTTTCAGTTTGAGTGCGTTTACTGGAATTGACCACTTCCACTGTATGTTTATGCGTGTGATGCTCACAAAATTAAATTACACTTGGATGGAGAAAGAAGCAGAGATAGAACGGCAGAGGGGACCTTTGTGACAAGTCAACGATGTATCATATTTTTTTATATTTGCGATTTTCCATTGTGTCGAAGGTAAAATCATATTTTGGAAATCATGCCAGTTTGTGTGGCAAATACTCCCCACAATATATCTAGACGTTATTTGACTCTAGCTGTATGGATGGATAGAATCATGATGAGCCATTCGCTGTGAAGAGTGAGGGAAAATGTGAGGTTAAAATTGGAATTAGGTGACCCCTGATAGAATCAAAAGCATTGTGAATAGAATTTGAAATGGTTTTTCATGTTGGGCACAAGAAGTGTGCGCGAGCGAACGCATACACATACAGCCTAAAATAAACTCCTCGATGATTTTCATTCCTTTTTTTTTCTTTTTTTTTCGCATTTCTCTCATTTTTACAGTAAATAAAGGTGTTCAATTTCAGCGGTTCGATTTCGATCCCTGTCTGAGCTGATGATAATCGCTTTGGGTATTTTATTTTTGTACTTATATCGGGCCCTAAAAACATCAACATCTGTTACATGTTCCGCATCGTCTATGTCTTTTCCACGAACAGCACGTCCGAATCCAACTCCAACAAAGTTTTTTTTGCAAATAATTTTTCCTCAAACAAACACAACAACGGCTGAAGACGAAAACCATCGTGTCTACTTTGGCTGCTTCTCCATTCAACACGGTATTTTATTTAGAGTTGATTTTTCTCTTTTCTTTGTCTATTGGTGTCTGTATATTCAAACAAATAGCAGTTTGTCTTCGGAATATGCACACTCATTCCGCGTTCAACTCGCTCACAATAAATTAATTGTCTGTGAGTATGTTCATGATTGCGTTTGTCATACAGCGTCGAGTGCGCGCGGAAATTGCTGCAAAAGTAGCAGCAGTGAGCGATAGAGTTTCTTCATTCATTCATTCATGATAGTCGTTTTACCTTCTGAGATTGAAAAGCGAAAGGTCACAGAACCCATATCAAATTGACTTGAAACGCATGTATTTTGTATTGAGGTGACTCGCGTACACTGACTGCAAAAATAACATACACACACACACATGCCGCACATTATTATTGGCCATTGATGCAGAGTGAATGGGTGTCGTTTTCTTCTCTTTATCTTCCTTCTCCCAACACTTGTTCATTGTGAATTTATTCAATATATTCGTCCTTTGACTTTGAACCCAATCAGAGAGAAGAAACAACAACAAATGTATTTAAGCTAGATGAAAATAAACCAGGAATCATGTTGAGTCAAATACAATTCACTTGGATCACACTTTCACCGATAACTTAACGCTACTGCTTATATGTCGAGCACAAATCAAACACCAAATCGTTTTTGGCATAGAAAACAACAAGTACACGCAATCCGTTCGCATTCCGTTTGGTTTGAATTTTGCGGAGGATGATTTGAATTTAAATTGAGGTTCGGTGTGTGTATATGTTGCAAGGGGGAAACTACTACTACCGCGTAATTCATATTAATACAATCTAGTACAACACAAATTCTGAAAAATTCCAAAAAATTCTGCGCAATTCAAAACAATTCCAATCGATTCCGATGTTCCTTTGTCAAATTTGGTGATGATCAACTCAAAATATTGCAAATATAGGAACATTTACCATTCATTTGAATGCATATTGAAGATTTTTACTTCCAGAACATATTTGACTTGGTTTGATCTACAAGACTCAATTCTAGCTCTGTTTTCCATTTTAAAAATATTTTATGTATCATAAAGCCTTTACCTATTTGAAGTGAAATATTGAATTGGAAGTGAGACCTATGAACAATTAAAAACGCCATATCTGAAGTTATTTCGATAAGATTGAACATCTATGCGCTTAAGCATTCCTTTGAGATGCTAAATGACCCTATATTTGCAATTTTTGAAGTTGATCATCATCAAATTTGACTTAGAAACATCGGAAATGATTGAAATTGGTTTGAATTGCGCAGAATTCTTTGGAATTTATCAGAATTGGTGTTGTACTAGATTGTATTAATATGAATTATGCGGTAGTAGTAGTTTCCCCCTTGATATGTTGGGTTGAATTAGATGTACGTTCTGTTCGGTTTTTTTTTCTCTTCTATATTCGACACATTCACACAATTTACACATCCCTCTAATTGATTTCGGTTCAAGTTTTATCGTGACTTTTACTCGACTCTTGTCTTGTCTTGTCTTAATACATCGCTTACACGACATCAGATGTGAAGGAAAAGTGCTACTAGCACATCGGTTTCGATTCATTTTATTGATAGCAAATGTGATATTATTGTGTACGAATGTGTGAGTTTCGATTCTTTGCTCCGAAAATGTTCGACATTTCGAATATTCCCTGTAATACTCTCGATATCCTCGTTTGACCCAAATAACGGGAAGCTTCATCAACATTTATTGAAATGATGCCTTGCAATAATTCGTTTCGGTATTGATGTTGATATGTTTCTCGTCTCCTTATTTTTCTCTTTGCTCTTTCGCCGGTTTCCTTTATCGGATTCGGATTCGGATTTCGGGGAGCTTCGTAGTAGTTACATGCAGCATCCATATCATTCAATCTGTTCTTCACACAAGTTGTTATCAAATGTTTTGGAAACGAACGGTTTGAAAAGGAAATGAATATTTGTCTGTGGGAAGCGAATAATATTTTATATTTCGACTGTGTATCGGCGATGCTGAGCTAGAAAAGAAGGGAAAAAATCATTTTGTGAATATGCAATTTTCTTGTTGAAAATATATATATATAGTATATACTATTGCACAAAATACATTGGCAAAGGTTTTTCTTTTCAATTCATTTCTAACGTAAAATCAATAACAACAACATGTGAAGCACGTCTCAAGTAGAAGGAAAAACGGAAGGGGAAGAAAAAAGTCAGATTATTTGTTCGCTTCCACCGGTGAACGATTCAACGCAATACAAATAAAATGAACGACATCGACATGTGTGCGATTTGATCTGAAATGAAATGAAATGAAAGGTGGAAGACGATGACGACGAAAACGACGACAACGTTGACAAAGCTTTCTTGATTGATATTTTAGCTGTGTGAAAGCGCGCGCTTGGTGTTGTCTATGCGTGAAAAGAGATTCCAATTATATCTATATTTAATCAAGATTTCACAATTCAAATAAATTCACACGAGCGCAAAGTTCGCATGCTTACATACAGAGAAAGAGACGTTCACATTTAATTGAATTGAAACACACACAAAACAGGTACTCAACTAATTTATTCATTTGTTTATTACGTTAATTAAAGGATGAATTGTTTATTACTGCGAATCAATTATCATTCAAGTTTCGTGTGCATTGGCGCACGTCTTGCGTTTGAACCAGGCCCCGGTTGTAATTGACAAGCTGACTACGTTTGACATTTGTATGATCCCTATCGAGAGTGTGGCACATTCTCAAATGTGCCATTGTGTGTATCATGACGAGTCATTTCAAACATAACCTCATCTTTTTTGATTTTGTGTTGGTGTAACATGCACATTTTCATTTTATTTGATTTTATTATTAAAAAAACACAATTTTTTTTTTTTTTTAAACAAAATAAATGTTCTATCATACGGCATTCATTTTGCATGTTTCATTTATCCGCATTTCTTGAACCAAATATTTAGCTCGTCCAATGCGCTGATTCTATGTTATTGTATGTTATACCTCTTGTTCTCGCTCAATTGGCTATGTTGAAAATGGCACAATTTCGAATGTGCCAGTCTCCCGATAGGGTTGTTGACAACCATTGGCAACGAAGCTACTTACCGAGGCTACCGCAACGAGCGCCACAATAGTGGCGGCCTGAAGCCAGGCTATGGTTTGAACATTTGAATGGGGGACGGTGTCAGCGATGACGATCATTCTGCAAACTTCTTCGTTCGATTCCAAAGGACATAGAAGAAAACTTCAAGCAAGTCGGTTTAACGAGGCAGTCGTGTGAATTGAACTGGCAGAATAATCATTCAATGCCTGTTGATTTTTATCAACTGAATACAGAATCGTTCCATTTTTTCCAGTGTCTAAATACGTTACTATTTTTATCACCTTCATTATTCCACTTTGTTCTTTTTCTTTTTCGCTTTCGTCTTTTTGCAATAAATGAATACAGCTTATGTAATCCAACAGATGAATATTGAAATCTTGGAAAATTTGCCAAAATGACTTCGGGTAGGGCGATTTCAATTGTAGATTTTATGTAGTTTGAATTTTCCAAGATTTGAATATTCATCTAATCCAACAAATCCTTGGTGCGAGTCAAGAAAACGAATCAAGGATGTGAAGCATATCAAAATAATAATTCGGATATTCGTTTTGATAAGTAAATATGAGCAAGTCAACTATACTTCAAGGGAGCCTCTGGCTATAATTCAGCCACTTGGCTACTTCATTCTCTATCTCTTGTCCGATCAATGTTTTTCCTCTTCGGGTTTCTTTTCCTTCCCCACCTCCTTCTCCTCTTCCTTATTCTTCTCTGCTTCATTCAATAAGTTATCTTTCTCGCTCTCTCTCTCTCTCTCTCTCACTTAACTCATTGAATTATCAATTCATTGACGATGCGTAACGACAGATGGATGATGGGTGGTTTTGTTATTGGTGGATGGCCACGATGAGCGCATTTCATATGCGAGAACAACATTGTGATTGAGTCACTCTCAACATAAATTCGTTAAGTAAACATTTTGCAAAAGCATTCTCAAGAAAATGCTTACACAGTATGCGTCGTTCTCTCACACACACGCTTTCACCGGTGTAAACACTTTCTAAAGCAGATCAAACAAGTTGTAGACTATTTGAAACATTTTCATCAAACATAATTTGAACAAAAGATAGATGAAATGGAGAAAAAACGAGAAAAAGATGCTGAGAAGGAAAAAAAAGGTTGACTTTTATTTACATTCCATAGACTTGAGTGACTTTCTTTTAGTTCGTTTGGCTATTTATCATGATTGTCAAAACACCCACTCAACCGCTCAAGTTGTTTTTACACTTGACACCGTTTCCATTCAATCTGCATTCAAAGCGAGTATTTCGTTGTCTTTCTCATTCCACCCAAGAGCCGATTAGGGACTGAACCATTCTCGGAGGATCGGCGCAACACCCAGAAAAGTTTTGTCCGGAAGTGCTAAGTTCAGAAAATTGAACAAACAACAACACAATTCCATTTTTGGAACGGACAAAAAGATATAAAAAAAAATAACAAAAACACACACCCTGGAATGCAATGAATGGATAGCAGGAGGGAGAGTAAGAGCAAAGGGTGTTTGAGACAAATGTAAAACAAGAAAATCGTTGGCGTTTCCCAAATATCTGGTAGACACGATTCGCAAAACAGCGTTCGCATTACGAAGAAAATCGGTCGAGAAGGGCACGAACGCAATCAATTTGTATACAATCGAAAAATTTGCCAAAAGCTTCATTAAGATGTGAATGCTAATGCCTACATCGATTTACCATGAAAAATGACTTACCTCCAAATTGAAGAGCTTTAGAAAATGTATTCATAGATGAATACAGTGGTGTGGTACAAAGCACGATTCATAATGTTGCCCAATTGGGCAAATTCGTAATCTGTTGACTGCGTTTCTAAACCGAAGCTGATTAGATTTGATTAGAGAGCGATGCCAATTTCATGAATGACCTACTTCACTCGATTCATGACTCATTCAAAACCGAGATTAAAGCGATGGGAATGCAATAATTTCACTCATTCGTGAAATGGATACAACGCGTGCAATTTCCAATGTGAAACGAATCCAATAACATAAACAGCGCTTGGGTGCTTGACCAAAAGACATTCTTATTATTCATATATTGTTACGGTCAAACAATCAGCGTTCGCTTTCTCTGTCTCTCTCTATCTCTTTGTTCGACTGTCCACTTTATCCATGTCATCGTGGTGTATACACAAAATATCATCCAAAACATA
Organism: Sitodiplosis mosellana; assembly: GCF_009176505.1. Lineage (NCBI taxonomy): Eukaryota > Metazoa > Arthropoda > Insecta > Diptera > Cecidomyiidae > Sitodiplosis > Sitodiplosis mosellana. Next base: position 9,072,956 of record NW_022601467.1, on the reverse strand, counting down.
TTATCCTCATGGGAAACTGTCAAGCCTTTTATTCAAGCTTATTATTATTGCGTTTTTTTTGCTGTTGCTATTCTCAGTATTTCTTTCATTTTGTTGCCTTTGAAAACGATTCTTCAGCCATGGCGCTCTATAATTGATATTGCTTCGCTATTCTTCCATCTCAGTAATTCCATCTTCTACATCGCTGAGCTTAAGCCGATTGTGAAAACTAATAAGAATGGGAATCTTGTGGCGCAAACACAAAAGCGTGCATCGCTTTTCGCGATTCAAAATAATTCATTTGTCGTTTGAGCACTCTCCGGTCATTCGCCAATAAAAAAAGGTTGTTTTCATTATTGTAAGAATCTGGCATTTTAACGATAACCTTTTGAATTGTGTACGGCTACGGGAGCGCATAAAAATATACTTTTATGTTTGAACTTTCTCAAGTGGCGCATCCGTTGGAGACTAAGAGCAAAAGAGATAGGGTAAAAGATATGAAAACCCCATTCAATGCTGTATGGTGCTACGGTCAGTGAGTTCCATTTCAATATGAAATAATGAATCAACATCAGTTGATAAAAAGCATCTGCACTCGATGTACAAAATGTTCAAAGAGCAACGCTTGGTGTTATTGTTGATTTTTCGGCATTCGTATGATGAAACATTCACATCGCCCAATGACGTCATACGTCCTACGTCTTTTCGTCTCATGTGCAATGGAGCAACATAAAAGTGGCAAATCTTTGCAAGACATTTTGATATGCGGACTAACAATTGGCAAGGGACAGTTAATGCTAAAGGCTAAGGTAAGATTAATTCACTTTATTCGCAATGAATGAAGAAAAATCACAATCTTGGGCGGAAAATCCCCTTCGAAAATGATTCAAACTGGGAATAGGACATTGTATATGTGCGTTGTATTGTGTGGTGCAACCCGTCTAACAATCGCTGGCCAGCGAATCTTGCCTATTGCAATCAAATCCATATTGCATATGATGCCCAGTAAGCGATTATCTTATGTATGGCTAAAAATTCTTTGCACACGGGCATCAAGAGTGGTTGGTGTGTTGTGATTGCGGTATTCCAACGTTTGTTCTTCATTTTCTTCTTTCTCGCAATGGCTTCTCCTTGCCGCTGGCGCCCAAAATCCCAACGCTTTGATGTAATTGCATCTCGTTAATAATATTTTTATGATCATCCTACATGGAAAAGCTTTTCAATTATCAACAATTTTTTATCCATCAACATCCGTGAAAACCATTTGAGTTGTTGGTAAGCTATTGGACTTCCTTTTTGCAAAAAAAAAACTACACAAGCACATAAAAAAGGATAAAGGAGAAAGAGAGAACAAATTCAAATAGAAATACCTGAATATATAATCTCCATTACGTCAGTCGTGAGTGCTGTTCTCTTTTCTTTTCGAATTTATTACTTCTCGCTCTCCCTCCCTCCCTCTCTCTCTCTTTCTCCACCGACGAATTGCACTCACGAAATCGAGTGTGTTGAGAAGAATGCATTTGCATTTTTATAATGCCAAAAAAGGCGTAAAAAATTGCTTACAATCGTCAAAAGCAGTGGAGAATGAGAAGCATTTCGAACGTGAATTACAATTACTGTAACTGCCAGTTATGATGCTATCGTTCAACTGTGACCGCTCGATTTCCTTGAATGCTTTATGGAACTGAGCCATAGTGAGGAAGCAAAAAGGACTGAGAGCGTTCGAATTTCTCGACGAATTTTCTGTGCGTCTCACATTCACTCATACACCTCAAGTGTATGCAAATGCGCTTATTGTAATTAAACGAATGAAATTCTTTTCACTTTCTCTCTCTCTCTCTCTTTCTCTCTATTTTTTAATTTGCGATAATGATTCGCACGCGAATTGTTCGTTCAGCAAACCTGTAAAGTGGATGGTCTTTCAAACAAAAGAGCGATGGGAAAAATTGCGCAGAATAGCATTATTAAAACGGGAGCGCCAACTTTGACTTTGCGTCTTCGGTTTGGCAAATATATTGTTCCACGCAACCTTTCATAATCGCACCACTAATGAATTGTGGAACAGAATAAAAGCAACCTGATCCTAATGCTTCATTGTGCATCGACTCGTTTCAACAATGGCGGCCAATCTAATGCGGTGTTCATTGTAATTAATGGCCAATATTTGATCTGGTTAACCGAATCAGTGATTTTTTTCCTCTGCTGCCGCAAAATGTGGAAAATGAAAAGGAAAAGAAGGAAAAAAAACACATTTCGAAATCGAATTCAACATCGACAGTCGTTTCCGATTAGATGGAGGTAACATTGCATCCCATCTGTTTGCTCTGTACACTTGCTGCATTCTCGGCAATCTTTGTTCAATACCATCGGATTATTGAATCAAGTAAATATTATACTGGTTTTGTACGAAATCAGATTAGCGAGGATCAGCAGGGGCCGGGTTTTTCTTCTCTCTCTTTCTCTCTCTCCCTCTCTCTCTCTCTCTCTCTCTCTCTCTCTCTTTGTACAATTCCCATTGAATGCGAACATATATGAAAATTTCGTAATGTTGAAATGAAATAAATTAAATAACTTCGTACCCGTTTTTTTCGTCCGACACAGCAGTTTATGGCTTTTGATGAAAACCATCATTATGCAGTAGCTTTAATCCATTTATGAAAGGGCGCGATCGAATTTTTTTATGTTATTTATTATTCATATTTGTTTAATACGAAATATTTGCGACACAAAGCAGTTCAATCAAATCCTCCGAACAGAAAAAAACACACACACCGAAACTCAGGCCAAAAATTCGTTTTATCATACTTTTCTTGGGGTTTAATTCAACATTTACGCATCCTCATTCGATTCGTCAGTGGTGTACGAGTAGCGGATGAGCAGAGGGAGAGATTGAGAAACAGAGAGACCAGAGGCAGTGTTATGCGAAACGAATTCAATCGATTCAGAAGTTTCGAAAAGTCAAATTACTGGATAAACAAACGAATATAAAATAAAAATCTCAAAACAACGAACAGATCAAGTGGCTCGATTTGGAAATTTTCAAGTGGATCATGTGATTTTAGTAGTAATTGAAAATTACGAACATGCGATGAGCCGTATAGAGATTTAGTGAAAAGTAAAAGTAAATTGCTGGGTACACATTTCCCATCGGCAAAAACGAACGAATGAACGAATGTATACTTAATTCGTCGGTTTTTCCAAATAGAAAGCATGATGTGTTCCGAAACAAGCGAAAATTCGGAGCTCATTTTATGGCATTCCAACCAATGAGACCTCTATCTATCTCTCTGCACGGTGCCCCATCAGCCTCATTCCCTTTAAACATATCAATTTTAAGCGCTTGTGTTAAAGCGAATAAACAAAATTTATGCAAATCAGCTCATTTTAAGTTAGCTGAAGCAAAGATATACAACAAACACAACCATATTATTTTTCAGTCCAGCAAAACTCTATTCGCCATTATTTTGAATTTTTTTCAATGGGAAAAAAGAGATTGAAATACAAGCAGAAGAAGCGAAGAGTATTTGTTTCAGACGGCCAACGAACTATCTTCATATCTCGGGGTTGCTCTAATATTTCGGAACTGACGATAATGATAATGGGACATTGCTTGTAACTTCATATTGCAGCAGCACGACAATAGTCTGGCAGGTGGAGAGTTCAAAATAGAAATTTTAAGAGGCACTCTCATTTCGTTCGTGAATCAAGTATACAGTTTCCGTTAGTGTTTACTCTCTATTGTGTACTGTGTACTGTATCATGTGGATGCTGTGGAATTCAATTCAGTTAAAATGAATTGCTTCGCTTGATGTAATGTGTTTGACGCATCCTCGTCTAATACCATTGATTTTATATGTAAAATAACAACAAGAAACGACAAAAGTGACCTCTTGTAGCGGCATAGTTGAAACTAACGAAACAAATACAATTGAACATGTCATTTTCATGTTCAGTGTTGGTTCTGTTGTTTACCGTACAGCCGGAGAGAGATGTCTACAGCTTAGTGGCATTGAATGACATTCAACACCCATGGTTTGACGCGGGAGATAGCGATAGAGAGAGTGAGAACAAGGGACAGAGAAATAGAGAAAAGCATCATTTGTTTCCATTTCAAGGGTCTTTGGCAAATATGCAGTTTTTCTTCTGAATCTATGCACATTTCCCTTTATGCTATTTTGGTTCATTGTTTCTTTTAGTCGCATTCAATGTGATATAAATGAAGTGTTTGCACATTAATTAAGAGCCCTGATGTATAGTAATAAGTCAAATAGAAAAGCAGAACGTATGAACAGAGACAGCAACGAGCGCATATGGCAAGAAGCCCATTCGCTTTCGTTGCAAACGCTACAACTTTTTTTGTCGTTTTGTTTTTTTAAGCGCGAACTCTCACACGCAACAACATCACAGTGCTTTTACTGTATCGCTCATATGGCTCTGGAAGCTTGAAAATCAGGCAAGCGAGCGAGTGAGCACTGAGCACTCTGTGCAAATGTAACGTGTAAATTAGCGAACAATTTTTTATCGTATACATCTTCCATCGAAAAATCGTTTCGAGTGCCATTCGTTCGGTTGCTTCTTTACACTAGAAAAAAAAGCCATACTTGTCTTATCTTCAACCTTCAAGCTTTTGACGAACTCATCATCAAGACATTGCACGTCTACGACAGAGAAAAATTGACTTGTCGTCACTCTTTCCAATTTACGCTTAACAAATCACAATATGCCGAACCAAAAAAAGGCAACGCTCTCTCACTCTTTCACTCTATTCCGATTTCGTGCATGCTCTTGGCGGCAGTAGAAAATAGTAACATCGACGTACATACATACATACACACACACACAGTCAAAGCAGAGGGAACAAAAAATCAAAAATTTATGTTGGCAAATTTGATTTGTTTGCTAGATCTTCGGATACAATCTAAAGTGGCATCGGAACCAGGGACTGCAGAGATACTGACGAATAAAGTCGTGCAATATGAATAAATGAAGGCATTGCAAATGCACGACAGAAGATGGGTGATGCCGAAGCATGAGAAAACTCAATTTGAACAACGGCGAATGAAGACACACGAAAAAATATCAGACACAGATGGCTATGCAAAGGGAAAAAAGGGAAACACATCCGCATTTTATATTTTTATTTTTATGCTCTTTTTCAAATCGCTGTGTGTTCGATGCTGGTGATGTGTATGCGATGGGTCCAACCATACGATTACTGCCAGACCATTCAATGTATTATTATCTTGAGTCATTCATGTTTTATAGCCAACAAAAAACAAAGAGGAAACAAAGTTTTCCATGCGTTTCGGGTTGAATTTGGTGCAATGTCTTTATGTTTTTGATTTATTTGCCTGAAATTGTGCGCATTCTACAATTTTTTTATGGAATATTTACGATTTCGGTGTGCGTTTCCGTTTTTTCTTCTTCATTCACTCAAAACACTCGTCATTTCGCGTTTATTTATTGGTTCGCCTCTTCATTCTCTTTTTTTTCGAGCTGAAAATACTTTCCTACGCATCAGAATAAGTGTAACCAAAGTTTAACAGCGTGCTTTGTTTTTTTCCACCATTATTTGCATATGCATCATCGCTCATTGCTCAATGCCAATAAAACGCTTTATTCTATTATTAGCTGAATTTCTTGCAGCGCTTTTCACCGACTTTTTGCCAAATTTTCACCGCTTTGTTCAAATTTTTTCCCTGCTGTACCGTAGCACACAGCCAATAAAACGCTGGTCGCACGCAAATTCATTCGACTGACGTCTATTTGAAACAAACTTAAACTATTAAGTGCTATATATCAACCACACTACGCATATTAGCATTTAGCACGAACAACATAACGCAAGATGTTTGCATCAACAACGTGGTACGAAAGTTTCATATCCTCTGGCTGTGCCGAACCGAACACAAAAGACCTTTTGCTACCGAACCATAGTCGGCCGTCGTCGTCGTCGTCGTCATCATCATCATTGCTGTGACTGGCGTCAGCGTCTAGGTGAGGGGGATGGTACAAACTCTTAGATGGTTGCAAACCAATTACGATTATTTCTGGGAAATTCATAACATTATGCGAATATTTTCCGTTGGCGTCTATAGATCATTTCAAAGTTATTCAATGGAGAGAGAGAGAGAGAGAGAGAGAGACAAAGAGGAAAAAATGTGTTGTACCAACTTGGCCTTTATTACGGAACGTGTTGTATGTGTCTCTTGCCTTTTCAATCTCTCGGTGGCCAATATTTATGTGGGGCAAAACGAACGACAGAGACGAATTGCGTAGGTATCAGGTGGCAAGTGAAAACTATTTGATAAAACTAATTCACATCAGCTCATATTTTATGTTTGTGCATTGGCCAAGGCATTTATTAATTTTCACGCATGAAAACCGAACGTACAGAAGAGAAAAAAGGCAGAGCTGCCAAATCTAGTTGTTATTGAAATGTTTTCCACATTAGAAGATCTATGCCACTAAATTTCCATTTAAGTGAGTGCTATTAATGCGGGGAAATTCATGTCGTCTTAAAGGACGTTGTCTCGAATAAATTCAATACAGATTTCTTGCATGAGTGAACACAGTTGATAAATTTCTGGGTGGGCTCAGATTCTCTGTCAAACAGCCAAATTCGACGCCCATGAAACAAATACGCCATAAATCTTCACCGTCAATGTGAGTCATTTATGCATGGCGAGAAAGCATAAAGAAAAATTATTCTTTTGATTATAATCATTCTATAATTATTGAATAATTTAAGCAAAGAAGTAATGATGAATTTTGGTAATGATTTTTCGTTTGAGTGAGCTATTCTCATTGATTTTCACTTTCAACGTGTACATTTGATTCACATTCGTTCAGCTCGAGATTAGCCGAGCTAAAAGAAAAAGTTGCAAACGTTCATCTATTATATATTTGATAAGTATCCATCAAGGCTTACTGTTTGGCACATTTCCGAGCCATTTCGAAAACTCAAACATAAATATGATATGAGACACTTATATTCATTTGCAGGTGTTACTTTGACTTACTTCCCAATTATTTTTCACATGAAAAGTTAAAAATCGAGTTAACACAAATATGTGCCAGCAAATAACGTGAATACCTCTGAACAAAAACATGAAAGGATTTTCTGCTTAGTTCGTACAGACATACACACACACATATTCCAGATACACATGTTCAGGTTTGCGTGTGCAAAATACTTCGATGAGTTTTTTTTCGTTCGTTCATTCGTTGAATACTCTCGGCAGTAGCGAGCAGAATTTTTGACATATTTTATTATAGATAAACCATTGTAGCTTGTGTTGTCGGGTTTGAGTTTGGTTTTTAGCATCGAAATTTTGCGCAAATGTTATTATTCCATGGATTTTATTCGCATATATCTCAATTTGTGCACAAATATGGAGTTATAGCTTCATCCATCGCATTTGAACTTCCGCACCGCACCGCACCAAGCGGAAATTATGTTTATTCACTGAACGAGCCAAAAGTTTTGCTACTTTTTTGGGAGGGAAATATGCTGTAGAATAGTCTCAAAAATGACGAACTCAACGAACAAAAAAAAAGCAACGTTCGAAAGATAGGAGTTTTTATATTTTTTTTAGGTCGACCTCGATACAACTATGAGCTGTAATTAGTTTATAGGGGTTACATGATGTACTTGACACTCGGTTTTAATGTGTTTTCCATGACTGTGTAATGTGAGCAACTGGAGGAAAAAATGGTCCATGGTAACATATTTGCAGCCCGGCCGTCGGTCCCATTGCTTAAGTATTCCATCGAGAGAATAAGATTGGAATACGGTGCCTTCCCCACACCAACTAAACAATTAAATTTCGCAAAGGGTTTTATTATATACACACAGCATAATCAAGTGAAGACATTTTCGTTCATTATAATTGGATTTAACTGAAAAGCACTTGAGCGATAACGGTGCGAGCATGCGAGTGCGTGCACCAGTAACATTTACATATCTTTTTAATGAAAATGAGGCTGGTAAGCGCACATACATACACACACACACACTTAGATACCCACACCGACCCAACTTAGCCCATGTTCAATGCACTGAAAAAACAAGGAAATCCGTAACAAGCACGACGCTATCGAATTAAACTAGGAGGCAAATCAGTCAATGTAATATGATCCACACTTCCCGTCATTACCAAATAAAACAGAATACCATCATCGCGCTTCTTCTCTCACATTCCGGATATTCGCAATAAATTAAAACGAAAAACAACAACAACAACGACGGAAAAAAGGAGAAAAGGAGAACAGAAATTTGATTATGTATTTATCAAGCTTATTGTTCCGACGTATTTTCACCTTAAACGTTCCACATTATTGTGGTGGCAGAGTGTAAATGTGGAACGCTTCGCCACGGAACGATTTGGTGAATTTGCTCACGTCATTAAAATAGAAAAAACATCGGTAACATTCCAACGCTTGTGTACATGTGTGTGTGTGTTGTCACACCGCTGAGAAACGTTTAAATCCAACGAGCAAATTAAAGCCATGAGCGATAGGCGAATATTCTGCGAAATGCTAAACTTCATGTGAACAAATGTGCACAACACGATTTCCATTCGGTTTACATTTTCCACACGAGATTCATTGAAATGCATACGCATACCGAAATTAAACGTTGTAACGAAGACCATGTTTTAGCATTAACTGGGAAAATCACAAACAAATGACGCCATCCGTCGATGCTAATTGATTCGAAACATGGCTCGTCCGGAATAATATCGAAACGACATAAAACGGGTCATCTGGACGCACACGGGAATGGCTCATGCTTGATTTACTTTACTTTGCTTCGTAATTGTGTGTACACTATCGACCGACACGAGCGCTTTCAGACCGGCAAACAATACAAACAATTCAAACAGCCAATGGTGGATTGTGTACGGCATATCTAAATAAAATATATCCGATAATGGCCATTTAGTTTAATGGTATTCGAGAAAAATTGTCTCGTCGATTTAATTAATAACACGTTGAAATATGCAAACGGTTTCAATTCCCACTCGGCATTGTCACAAGAGACCGAATGCTAAGAATAATCGATTTTTATGATGCGAAAAAGAAATTGTATATCGTCGTGAGAGACTCGCCGCTCCGTTGAAATGGTATGTCCAAAGTGGTGGCAGAGAGACAGTCAGAACGACAACAACAACAGCACAACGAAACGCAGTGCGAAAAGAATGAGCAAGGGCAATATCCTTGGCGTAAATCGTTAAGCAATGTGTGTGCAATGTGCATGGTCGATGAATGGGAACAAACTTTTCATTCTCTCTCCCTCTCCCAAACTCTATATATTTTCTTTTTCGAGATATCACACCAAGTTTTCTGTGTTATTTACTTCTTTGGCCATCGTTAGTGACGTTGGAAAACTCAATTCCTGACTTTTGAAACTTTCGGCACAGAATGTTTTTAAGTGTGTACCGCCTGAAAATGCCTCTCTCTGTGTGTGTGTGTGTCTCACTCAATCGCTTTCTCTTTTTGCCACGTGCACGAAATGCGACCAAATGCCAAATTCCAGACGGAATAATAACTGCACATTTAATTGAGTGTATGTATTTTCGGGTGTTAGCTATTCAGTATTTATGTTGATTACATTCATTGCCCAACAATGGGCTCGATTGAAACTTTTACTGTTTTCGGTTTGGCAACGGACAATTTCGATTCGAAAATTCGGTTGGATGGCATTCGGACGTGGCGCACGGACACATAACAACAACCTCTCTCGCTTCTTTTTCTCGAGTCACGAAATTCATTAAGTGTCTCGGCCGACGGAAATGCGAAATTGCTTGTGTAAATCGTGTGATGCCAAGTGACACGGTTTCATTTTATATCGACGAATCAAAATACTTTTTCGTTCGGCAAGAAGAGGAGTAAACACAAAGAAAGACATTGGAATGAGAAGCACCCCCTGTGCCATCCATCAATCGCTACCACTCGAACGCATTCAATCGAATCAAATATTGAATGATCGATTATTTTAATTTTTCCATTTTGATTCGGAACGTGCGCTTAAAATAATCTTGCCAAGGCTTCTCCGGGATGATTTCCAATATATCGAACACTTATACATAGTGTCTGTGTGAATTGGCAAAGTTTTTCGCAACATGATGAATCGTCGAAACCGTCGAGCTTAATAAAATCCAATCAAAAGCACACACACATATCATTCCAATTGGTAATTCCTAGTATTTTTTGTGTGTATGTGTTTTGCTTCGAATTGAATCAATCCTTGGAACCGAATCGCTCCAAGTGTTTATGCTTTGGTTTTAATATTTCGTTTTGTTCAACTTATTTGAAGTACAAAGGTTATGAATTAATCACATGACGAATTTAACATATTAAAGAAAATGACTGAAAATCAATAGGGAGATTATGAATGAAACATTTGGCATTGCTTTCAATTCGACAGCAATTGATGATCGATTTATTTTCTTCGTTTCTTCCTCCCGTTTTTGTATGCTCTAATTGATTCATTGCGGAACGTCCAGCTGTCGTTAATACATTATTTTAATTTTACATTGCTGTGCAATCGAACAGAACCATTTCAGAGAAGAAGAAAAAAAACCGATTGAAACCATTTATATTCCAGCAAATGAGGCATGCGATTCATTTTCAAACAAACAAACTTCCATCGCACTCAACCGAATACTAAAATTCAAGTCATTTTCAATGACATAAATAAAACATAAAAATGCTTTTATCTTCGGCGGAAACAAAATGGGAGCGGCAAGGTAAGATGGGTAAAGTGCATTAGCGAAGCAACGAACAAAATGTCAGAGCGGCGCAAAAATAAATGAATAAACTGCAGCCATTTATGCGATGTACTTAGATTAGTGCGAACGCGATGAAAACGCAAAAAGGACAAAGTAACACGAAAAATGGACTACTTCAAATTAATGGAAAGTGAAAAAGTTTCAAATTCACTTGACGCTCGCAATTTTTATTTGAATAAATTATTCGAATGTGTTCGCTTTTCAGCCGTCGTCATCTTATGCTTTGATTGTTGCGAATCGCAGCCCATTCAGCTGTCAACATCTTTCGCTGAAATAAACATAAAATTGTAATGTGTTTCAAAAATTTTCGAGTGAAAATGCGACACATTGTATACACAAAATTAAAGCTAAACTTTGGATTGAATCAGCTTGTTTGTGCGCGTATGTGTCTCTCTGTGTGTGTTTGTGTGACTACATTCGCATAATCTCTCTATTTGTGATGATGATCAAGCGAATTTAGACGAAAGCAATTAATTTGACGGATTTAAAGATGTAGAGGACAACACGCAAGAGGAAAATTGCTGCACCAAAAATCTACATATAATCCTACGGCTAAATACCAATAAAGACCACATTTATATTCATCCGTACAATATCGGCCAGATACACGCGTGTCCACCACCCAATTTCATCTATTCTTAAACATATCCATTGCAACGTATATTCGGAACTTGCCACGCTACCGCCGTCGCCTCCACCAAACACACAAACACAATTTCGTCCAATTTAAATTGACATCAATGTACGTTTTATAGTTCGATATTTGTGCACAGTATACAGTTTACCGTTCCAAAATGCATACGTAAGTCCTGTATTAAATAAATTTGCATTTAATTACAGTAGGTTGGCAAAGCGCGAGATCGAAATGTGCGACGAAGTTAAGTGTTTTTTATTATCCTCACTCTCTCTCTCTCTCTCTCTCTCTCTCTCTCTCTCTCTCTCTCTCTC